>NC_088417.1:82441816-82534316 GCF_034236695.1 Oncorhynchus nerka
GAGTATAGCTGCTGTTAAGTGAGTGCTGGTGATGAGTATAGCTGCTGTTAAGTGAGTACTGGTGATGAGTATAGCTGCTGTTAAGTGAGTGCTGGTGATGGGTTTAGATGCTGTTAAGTGAGTGCTGGTGATGAGTATAGCTGCTGTTAAGTGAGTGCTGGTGATGAGTATAGCTGCTGTTAAGTGAGTACTGGTGATGAGTATAGCTGCTGTTAAGTGAGTGCTGGTGATGGGTTTAGATGCTGTTAAGTGAGTGCTGGTGATGAGTATAGCTGCTGTTAAGTGAGTGCTGGTGATGAGTATAGCTGCTGTTCAGTGAGTGCTGGTGATGAGTATAGCTGCTGTTAACTAAATGCTGGTGATGAGTATAGCTGCTGTTAACTAAATGCTGGTGATGAGTATAGCTGCTGTTCAGTGAGTGCTGGTGATGAGTATAGCTGCTGTTAACTAAATGCTGGTGATGAGTTTAGATGCTGTTCAGTGAGTGCTGGTGATGAGTATAGCTGCTGTTAACTAAATGCTGGTGATGAGTTTAGCTGCTGTTAACTAAATGCTGGTGATGAGTATAGCTGCTGTTAACTAAATGCTGGTGATGAGTATAGCTGCTGTTAACTAAATGCTGGTGATGAGTATAGCTGCTGTTAAGTGAGTGCTGGTGATGAGTATAGCTGCTGTTAACTAAATGATGGTGATGAGTATAGCTGCTGTCCAGTGAGTGCAGGTGATGAGTAGTAACAGAGGCATGAACACAGCACTTTCTCAGATGTCTAGTGAGTCATCCTGAAAGGCCAATGGAGAAGTGACGCATCGTGGCCGCCCCTCTGACACCCATCGAAATGCATTTACTAAACACAGAGGGCGGCCATCGCAGCAGTAATACTCATATCAGACAGACGATTTGCTACATTAACTGTAAAAAAGACAAGGCAATGTTTACACGAACCCTGTCAAACAGCCCCTAATTTACCACTTATTTGCACGTATACCCCTTTTATACATATCAGTGGGTAACTGGCAAACTGGGAGGGGTGGGGGTTGGTGGGTGTTGTAAAAACATGGGGGGTGTTTGCAGTTCAAATTAGGAAGGTGTTAAACAATGGAACAGTTAATGAATTTACCTGTAAAGAAAACAGAGAACCATTCACACAAATCCAATACCTGTATTTTGGTTACTGTGAAAATGCAGGAATCATGACTACTGTAGGTCTTGAGTAGCTTATATTTTTCCATTCATTTTATCTCTACTCCTTTCAGATTGACGAAAAGGCTGGTATAAAAATGCATGCATGGTAAATTAGTGGGTTTTTGGTCTGTGTATGAAAGGGATATAAGTGTCCCAGAGACCTCTGTCACTCTATTGGAGAACGAGAGAGACTGGACACAACATGGCTTGAAGTCAGAAATGCATAAGGTCCATACAAATACCGATGATTGCAGAAGACCCATGGCTCAGTGATAAAGATAAAGCAGAAAAACAGTCAGAGTTTAGTACATTTTTGGGCCTTTTAGTGTACTCTTTTTTGTGGTTGTTGTTGTGATCACTCAACAACTGAAAGACAGAAAACTACTCTATTTCGTCTCGGTCAGAGTTTCCAACTCCCTTCACGTTTTGATTGGCATGTCCTCTGGGTCACGTTAAACTGATTTAAGCGCAAGTGAAGAAATAAATGTGTTGTTACTGGAAAACATGTTGGTATTTGGTATACTGACCCGTAGAATTACTAACATAAGAAAATGGCATTTGAGGACCATCAACAAATAACCGGAAATGTTGGTATAAACATATTCTTGTGCTGTGTGTATACAGCACTCCCTGTCTCTGCTCAGTTCCTCCTAGTTTATACACTATGAAACTGGAGTCTATGGGCTGTTTTACCCACCCACGCTCAAAAGAACACGTAACTGCCATTAGTTATGAGAGCCTTTTCTTGACTGCCTGTACAACTGGCAGATACAGATCAACTTGGAAAGAGTCACTCTCGGACAGGGATGGAGACTGGGATGGGGTCTGGGATGGAGACAGGGACGGAGACTGGGATGGGGTCTGGAATGGAGACAGGGATGAGGACAGGGATGGAGACAGGGATAAGGTCTGGGATGGAAACAGGGATAAGGTCTGGGATGGAAACAGGGATGGGGACAGGGATGGAGACTGGGATGGGGGCAGGGATGGGGACAGGGATGGAGACTGGGATGGGGTCTGGGATGGGGACAGGGATGGAGACTGGGATGGGGTCTGGGATGGATGAAGACAGGAATAGGGACAGGGTTGGGGACAGGATAGGGAAAGGAATGAGGACAGGATTGAGGGGACTCAATAGTGACAGGGTAGAGGGCGTTACTCACACGCGATGAGGACGTGTGCCTTGCGACTCTTGGTGGTCCCTGCAGAGCTCCAGGCAACACACTGACACCAGAAGTCCTCTGGTCCAAACAGCTCCTCTACTTGCTGCCGTGTGATCTCAATACTGGCCTCTCGCACCACCAATCCTGCGGAGTGGAGAGAGAAGAAAGTCAGTATACAGGCTCGATACAGAAGCAGAACCAACACTAGCCTTTGGCAGAGAGACGGGACATTCAAAACACAGAGCCAAAGACATTTGAGGGAAATTATAGCTTGATAAAGTTAAATGAATGTTGTCCTCCCTGGCACCGGCCATGGGGAGAGGGGAATGAATATCAGTTCTAACATGTTGCCAGCAGCACAGTCTATAGCTTCATTGAGAGGATGTCAATACTAACCTCTCACACCTGGGAAAGGAAATTAGAGAAGATACACTATATATACAAAAGTATGTGAACACCCCTTCAAATTAGTGTATTCAGCTATTTCAGCCACACCCGTTGCTGACAGGTGTATAAAATTGAGCACACTGCCATGCAATCTCCATAGACAAACACTGGCAGTAGAATGGCCTGTACTGAAGAGTTCAGTGACTTTCCAATGTGGCACTGTCATAGGATGCCACTTTCCAACAAGTCAGTTCGTCAAATTTCTGTCTTCTAGAGCTGCCCCAGTCAACTGTAAGTGCTGTTATTGTGAAGTGGAAACGTCTAGGAGCAACAACGGCTCAGCCGTGAAGTGGTAGGCCACACAAGCTCACAGAACGGGACCGCCAAGTGCTGAAGCTCGTAGAATGCAGAGTGCCAACTGTAAAGTTTGGTGAGGAGGAATAATGGTTTAGGGCTGTTTTCATGGTTCGGGCTAGGCCCCTTAGTTCCAGTGAAGGGAAATCTTAAAGCTACAGCATACAATGTCATTCTTGATGATTCTGTGCTTCCAAATTCGTGGCAACAGTTTGGGGAAGGCCATTTCTTGTTCCATATATAAATACCCATTACAGTGATAATATTTTTTGTGTGTTTTACCCCATGTTTCTCCCCAATTTCGATCTTGTCTCATCGCTGCAACTCCCCAATGGGCTCGGGAGGCGAAGGTCGAGTCATGCATCCTCCGAAACAAGACCCACTAAACCACGCATCTTAACACCCGCCCGCTTAACCCGGAAGCCAGCCACACCAATGTTTCGGAGAAAACACCGTTCAACTGACGACAAAGGTTAGCCAGCAGGTGCCCGGCCCGCCAAAAGGAGTCGCTAGAGCACGATGAGCCAAGTAATGCCCCCCGGCCAAACCCTCCCCTAACCTGGACGACACTGGGCCAATTGTGCGCTGCCCTATAGGACTCCCGATCATGGATCGAACCACGGTCTGTAGTGATGCCTCTAGCACCGCGATGGTGCCTTAGACCCTTGCGCCATTCGGCAGGCCCAATACCCATTATTTTGAATAAGATGTTAGACAAACAGGTGTCCACATACTTTTGGTCATGTAGTGTATCTGTATCTAAACAAACACACATATAGGACAGAGAAAGAGGGATACCTAGTCAGTTGTACAACTGAATGCATTCAACTGAAATGTGTCTTCTGCATTTAACCCAACCCCTCTGAATCATACACCCATTCAAAATCTGGCAAAACCACACACACAGCTCTTCACACTTTAATACATCAATTTAATCAATTGTATAGCATCTTTAAATCAGTCTACTAACTACCCTGTCCAAAAGGGTATTTCTCGAGGCTGTTTGGCAATGGGTCTCCCTGTGTGCTTAGTGCTGGGTGTGTGTGTTCTGTGTGTGCTAGCTTGGCCCAGATTGCGGTGAGGTGCTGTGGGATTGAGTTGTTGAGGTCCGGGGCTGTGCATGGGACTGTGGGGGAGGAAGCCTAGCAGCCTCATCAGTGTCATGGCTAACACAATCCTGTCTTCTAACTCCTCTGATTACTGCTCATCTGGGTGCCAGAGCCCAAACAAACAAATCAGCCCTGAAACAAACCCCTCTACCCACAGCACAGCTGCCCCTCCAGCTCAGATTACTGAAATAATGCTGTGTGTACTGTGTGTGTGTGTGTGTGTGTGTGTGTGTGTGTGTGTGTGTGTGTGTGTGTGTGTGTGTGTGTGTGTGTGTGTGAGTGAGTGCGTGCGTGTGTACAGCTGGGTGTGCCAGGCTGCTTGGCACTGAGTATCATGGATGCTTCTTTGGTTTCTCAGCCCCTCCTCATCTTATCTTCTAATGTATTACTGAGAGGATTAGACAGTATGGAGGTGGAGGATCTGACAGTTCTCTCTCTGACAGGAGAAACAGCACACACATTCAATACACAGCAATCTAATCCAATGAGAGTATAGAGAGGAGCCCTATGGCAACATCATGTACCATAAATCACAAACAATGCAGTTGTCATTTGCAGTAGAAACTTTAGCTAACAGAACTATTGATCCCCACAGTATTGGGAGGAGGGAGAGAGAGAGGCAGAGAGAGAGAGAGAGAGAGAGAGAGACATAGTGAGATAGAGAGAGAGATATACCCGCTATCAAAATCAAGAAAAGAGACGTTAAATTCTACAACCACTTAAAAGGAAGCGATTCCCAAACCTTCCATTACAAAGCAGAGTGATGAACCTGGAGAACAGTACTTGCCCTAAGCAAGCTGGTCCTGCGGCTCTGTTCACAAACACAAACACAAACACAAACACAAACAGACCTCACAGAGCCCCAGGACAGCAACACAATTAGACACAACCAAATCATGAGAAAAAATATATAGAATTACTTGACACATTGGAAATAATTTACAAAAAAACTGAGCAAACTAGAATGCTATTTGAGAGCCCTAAACAGAGAGTACACAGCGGAACTTAAGGAAAGCTTTGACTATGTACAGACTCAGTGAACATAGCCTTGCTATTGGGAAAGGCCGCCGTAGGCAGACCTGGCTCTCAAGAGAAGACAGGCTATGTACACAATGCCCACAAAATGAGGTGGAAACTGAGCTGCACTTCCTAACCTCCTGCCAAATGTATGACCATATTAGAGACAAACATTTCCCTCAGATTACACAGATCCACAAAGAATTAAAAAACAAACCCAAAATCTACTGGGTGAAATACCACAGTGTGCCATTACAGCAGCAAGATGTGTGACGTGTTGTCACGAAAAAAGGGCTATCAGTGAAGAACACCCTTGTAAATACAACCCAGATTTATGTTTATTTATTTTCCCTTTTGTACTTTAACTATTTGCAAATAATATGACATTTGAAATGTCTTTATTATTTTGTAACGTTTATGAGTGTAATGTTTACTGTAAAAATGTTTTATTGTTTATTTCACTTCTGTTTATTATCTATTTCACCTGCTTTGGCAATGTAAACATGTTTCCCATGCCAATAAAGCCCTTAAATTGAATTGAATTGAGAGAGAGAGAGAGAGAGAGAGAGAGAGAGAGAGAGAGAGAGAGAGAGAGAGAGAGAGAGCATTTGTACTTTAACCATTTGCACATCGTTACAACACTGTATATAGACATGATATGACATTTGCAATGTCTTTATTCTTTTGGAACTTCTGTGATTGTATTGTTTACTATTCATTTTTTTTGTTTCTTTCACTTTTGTATATTATCTACTTTATTTGCTTTGGCAATGTAAACATCTACCTCTTTGTCTCTCTCTCTCCATGCCAATAGAGAGAGAAAGAGAGTTGTGTCGTGATAAGGTGGGGGCAGAGACAGCAGACTGAGCCAGAGAGTCACTCTATAATCTCCATGCAAACTGGATGAGTGTTCTTCTGCCTCCTCTCCTCCTCCTGCTCCCATTTCTCCTCTTGCCTCACCTCATATATGGCCTCTATAGCCAGCTCCCTCAAAATCCCTCTTCTCCTAAAAAACTACTTGAGCTGAAGGGTTCCAGCCAACACTCACCTGAATTAGGTTAGAGACTAGAGGAGTGTAAGGGTGGTCATGTGATATATAGATGGTTGGTGGTAGAGGGTCTTATCCCATATGATAATGACACTATTTCCTCATACACTGCCATCTACTGCTGTAGAAATCTGCTTATCCTCCCTACAGGTACTCTTTTCATGAGGAGGAGTAGAGAGGAGAGAGAGTGGAGAGAGGAGAGAGAGTGGAGAGAGGAGAGAGAGTGGCGAGAGGAGAGAGAGTGGAGAGAGAGTGGAGAGAGGAGAGAGAGTGGAGAGAGGAGAAAGAGTGGGGGAAACACATGGCTGATTCCTTCAGGTTCAGGAGCTTTACACAGTCTGTTTATACAGACAAACAGACACTAAGCACACTGATGTCCTACACAGCAGCTTAGAACTCATACAACATTTACATGTGGACCGACAGGCAGTGTGAGAGAGACTAGCTACTGCCATCCTAGCTACTAGCTACTGCCAGCAACGAGAGTGTGTGTACGTGTGCATACGTTTGGGTGTGTTTGTGACTTCTTGAGCGTCTGTGTGTGTGTACATGCACACGTCTGTGTGTGTGCCTGTGTGCCTGTGTGTGTGCGTGTGTGTGTGTGTGTGTCTGCATTTGTGAGTGTGTGTGTGTGTGTGTGTGTGTGTTTGTGTGTGTGTGTGTGTCTGCGTTTGTGAGTGTGTGTGTGTGTGTGTGTCTGCGTTTGTGAGTGTGTGTGTGTGTGTCTGCGTTTGTGTGTGTGTGTGTGTGTGTGTGTGTGTGTCTGCGTTTGTGTGTGTGTGTGTGTGTGTGTCTGCGTTTGTGTGTGTGTGTGTGTGTGTGTGTCTGCGTTTGTGTGTGTGTGTGTGTGTGTGTCTGCGTTTGTGTGTGTGTGTGTGTGTGTCTGCGTTTGTGTGTGTGTGTGTGTGTCTGCGTTTGTGTGTGTGTGTGTGTGTGTGTGTGTGTGTGTCTGCGTTTGTGTGTGTGTGTGTGTGTCTGCGTTTGTGTGTGTGTGTGTGTGTGTGCGTTTGTGAGTGAGAGACAGCGCTACATAGATGAAGAGAGATGGGTTAAGGGTAGTCATGAAGTTGGGAGAATATCACACAGAGTAGTATAGTGAAAATCAATAGGCGTAATAATAAAAAGGGCCAGTATTCTCTTTGGGCGTGCCAGAATTAGTCATTTGTTCTGCTCACTCACTCTGTTTAAAAACCCGCTGTTGCCTGACTCTGAGACTCTGAGGAAGGCTTTAGTCTCTTAGCCTGGTCTCATAGACAAGACATAACATAGTAAATTAAATCCGGGACAATCAAATTAGTATGATATGTTATGTTTGGTATGGTTACAAAAACATAACAGGATTGTGGTTGGGCGTATAATGAAAGGAGGGTGATTGGGCGTATACCGAAAAGAGGGTGGTTGGACGTATGATTCAAGGAGGGTGATTGGGCGTATACCGAAAAGAGGGTGGTTGGACGTATGATTCAAGGAGGGTGGTTGGGTGTATAATGAAAGGAGGGTGGTTGAGTGTATAACGAAAGGAGGGTGATTGGGCGTATAATGAAAGGAGGGTGGTTGGGCGTATAATGAAAGGAGGGTGGTTGGGCGTATAACGAAAGGAGGGTGGTTGGACGTATGATTCAAGGAGGGTGGTTGGGCGTATAATGAAAGGAGGTTGGTTGGGCGTATAATGAAAGGAGGGTGGTTGGGCGTATAATGAAAGGAGGGTGGTTGGGCGTATAATGAAAGGAGGGTGGTTGGGCGTATAATGAAAGGAGGGTGGTTGGGCGTATAACGAAAAGAGGGTGGTTGGGCGTATAATGAAAGGAGGGTGGTTGGGCGTATAATGAAAGGAGGGTGGTTGGGCGTATAATGAAAGGAGGGGTTGATAACGAAAGGAGGGTGGTTGGGCGTATAATGAAAGGAGGGTGGTTGGGCGTATAATGAAAGGAGGGTGGTTGGAGGGTGGTTGGACGTATGATTCAAGAAAGGAGGGTGGTTGGGCTTATAATGAAAGGAGGTTGGTTGGGCGTATAATGAAAGGAGGGTGGTTGGGCGTATAATGAAAGGAGGGTGGTTGGGCGTATAATGAAAGGAATGAAAGGAGGGTGGTTGAGCGTATAATGAAAGGAGGGTGGTTGGGGAGTGTATAATGAAAGGAGGGTGGTTGGGCATATAATGAAAGGAGGGTGGTTGGGCGTATGATTCAAGGAGGGTGGTTGGGCTTATAATGAAAGGAGGTTGGTTGGGCGTATAATGAAAGGAGGGTGGTTGGGCGTATAATGAAAGGAGGGTGGTTGGGCGTATAATGAAAGGAGGGTGGTTGGACGTATGATTCAAGGGTGGTTGGGCTTATAATGAAAGGAGGTTGGTTGGGCGTAATGAAAGGAGGGTGGTTGAGGCGAAAGGAGGGTGGTTGGAGCGTATAATGAAAGGAGGGTGGTTGGGCATAATGAAAGGAGGGTGGTTGAGCGTATAATGAAAGGAGGGTGGCTGGTTAATGGGAGGGTGGTTGCGTATAATGAAAGGAGGGTGAGGAAAGGAGGGTGGTTGGGTGTATAATGAAAGGAGGGTGGTTGTGCGTATGATGAAAGGAGGGTGGTTGGGTGTATAATGAAAGGAGGGTGGTTGGGCATATAATGAAAGGAGGGTGGTTGGGCATATAATGAAAGGAGGGTGGTTGGGCATATAATGAAAGGAGGGTGGTTGGGCGTATAATGAAAGGAGGGTGGTTGGGCGTATAATGAAAGGAGGGTGGTTGAGCGTATAATGAAAGGAGGGTGGCTGGGCGTATAATGAAAGGAGGGTGGTTGGGTGTATGATTCAAGGAGGGTGGTTGGGCTTATAATGAAAGGAGGTTGGTTGGGCGTATAATGAAAGGAGGGTGGTTGGGCGTATAATGAAAGGAGGGTGGTTGGGCGTATAATGAAAGGAGGGTGGTTGGGTGTATAATGAAAGGAGGGTGGTTGAATAACGAAAAGAGGGTGGTTGGACGAAAAGGAGGGTGGTTGGACGTATGATTCAAGGAGGAGGGAGGTTGGTGGTTAATGAAAGGCGTATAATGAAAGGAGGGCGATTGAAAGTTGGAAAGGAGGGTGGTTGGGCGTATAATGAAAGGAGGGTGGTTGGGCGTATAACGAAGGGTGGTTGGGCGATAACGAAAGGAGGTGGTTGGGGGAGGGTGATTGGGCGTATAATGAAAGGAGGGTGGTTGGGCGTATAATGAAAGGAGGGTGGTTGGGCGTATAACGAAAGGAGGGTGATTGGGCGTATAATGAAAGGAGGGTGGTTGAAGCGATAATGAAAGGAGGGTGATTGGGCGTATAATGAAAGGAGGGTGGTTGGGCGTATAATGAAAGGAGGGTGATTGGGCGATGAAAGGAGGGTGATTGGGCGTATAATGAAAGGAGGTTGGTTGGGCGTATAATGAAAGGAGGGTGATTGGGCGTATAATGAAAGGAGGGTGATTGGGTGGTGGTTGGGCGTATGATTCAAGGAGGGTGGTTGGGCGATAATGGAGGGTGGTTGGTTGGGGGTGATTAACGTATAATGAAAGGAGGGTGGTTGGGCGTATAATGAAAGGAGGGTGATTGGGCGTATAACGAAAGAGGGTGGTTGGACGTATGATTCAAGTATAATGAAAGGAGGTTCGTAAAGGAGGGTGGTTGGGTGAAAGGAGGGTGGTATATAATGAAAGGAGGGTGGTTGGGGTATAATGAAAGGAGGGTGGTTGGGTATAATGATGAAATGAAAGGAGGGTGGTTGAAAAAGAGGGTGGTTGGGCGATTCAAGGAGGGTAATGAAATGAAGGAGGGTGGTTGGGTATAATGAAAGTGGTTGGGCGTATAATGAAAGGAGGGTGGTTGAGCGTATAATGAAAGGAGGGTGGTTGAGCGTATAATGGGAGGGTGGTTGGGTGTATAATGAAAGGAGGGTGGTTGGGCATATAATGAAAGGAGGGTGGTTGGGCGTATGATTCAAGGAGGGTGGTTGGTTATAATGAAAGGAGGTTGGTTGGGCGTATAATGAAAGGAGGGTGGTTGGGCGTAGAAAGGAGGGTGGTTGGGCGTATAATGAAAGGAGGGTGGTTGGACGTATGATTCAAGGAGGGTGGTTGGGCTTATAATGAAAGGAGGTTGGTGGTTAATGAAAGGAGGGTGGTTGAGCGTATAATGAAAGGAGGGTGGTTGGGTATAATGAAAGTGGTTGGGCGTATAATGAAAGGAGGGTGGTTGCGGAAAGGAGGGTGGCTGGGCGTATAATGAAAGGAGGGTGGTTGGAAAGGAGGGTGGTTGTGCGATGAAAGGAGGGTAATAATGAAAGGAAGGTGGTTGTGCGTATGATGAAAGGAGGTGGTTGGGTGTATAATGAAAGGAGGGTGGTTGGGCGTATAATGAAAGGAGAAAGGGTTGGTTGAAAGGAGGGTGGTTGGGCGTATAATGAAAGGAGGGTGGTTGGGCGTATAATAAAGGAGGGTGGTTGGGCGTAAATGAAAGGAGGGTGGTTGGGCGTATAATGAAAGGAGGGTGGTTGGGTGTATGATTCAAGGAGGGGTTGGGCTTATAATGAAAGGAGGTTGGTTGGGCGTATAATGAAAGGAGGGTGGTTGGGCGTATAATGAAAGGAGGGTGGTTGATTGAAAGGAGGGTGGTTGGGTGTATAATGAAAGGAGGGTGGTTGGGCGTATAATGAAAGGAGGGTGGTTGGGCGAAAGGAGGGTGATTGGGCGAAAGGAGGGTGGTTGGGCGTATAATGAAAGGAGGGTGGTTGGAGCGTAACGAACGAAAGGAGGGTGGTTGAGGCGTATAATGGTGGTTGGGCGTATAATGAAAGGAGGGTGGTTGGGTTTATAATGAAAGGAGGGTGGTTGGGGTATAATGAAAGGAGGGTGGTTGGGTGATAATGAAAGGAGGGTGGTTGGGTGTATAATGGAGGGTGGTTGGGCGTATATAAAGGAAAGGAGGTGGTTGGGCGTATAATGAAAGGAGGGTGGTTGAGCGTATAATGAAAGGAGGGTGGTTGAGCGTATAACGAAAGGAGGGTGGTTGGGCGTGAAAGGAGGGTGGTTGGGCGTATAATGAAAGGAGGGTGGTTTGAGCATATAATGAAGAGGAGGTTGGTTAGGCGTATAATGAAAGGAGGGTGGTTGAAAGGCTTATAATGAAAGGAGGGTGGTTGGGTGTATAATGAAAGGAGGGTGGTTGGGTATAATGAAAAGGGGGTTGGGCGTATAAATGAAAGGAGGGTGGTTGGGCGTATAATGAAAGGAGGGTGGTTGGGCGTATTGGTATAATGAAAGGAGGGTGGTTAGGCGTATAATGAAAGGAGGGTGGTTGGGCGTATAATGAAAGGAGGTGGTTGGGCTTATAATGAAAGAGGTGGTTATAATGGGAGGTGGTTGGGCTATAATGAAAGGAGGGTGGTTGAATAATGAAAGGAGGGTGGTTGGACGTAAATTCAAGGAGGGTGGTTGGGCGTAACGTAAATGAAAAGGAGGGGTGATAATGAAAGGAGGGTGGTTGCGTGTATAATGAAAGGAGGGTGGTTGAGCGTATAATGAAAGAGGGTGGTTGGGCGTATAATGAAAGGAGGGTGGTTGGGCGTATAAAAGGAGGGTGGTTGGGTGTATAAGGGAGGGGTTGATTGGGCGTATAATGAAAGGAGGGTGGTTGGGCGTATAATGAAAGGAGGGTGGTTGGGCGTATAATGAAAGGTATAATGGGGGGGTGGTTGGGCGTATAATGAAAGGAGGGTGATTGGGCGTATAAATGAAAGGAGGGTGGTTGGGCGTATAATGAAAGGAGGGTGATATAATGGGCGTATAATGAAAGGAGGGTGGTTGAGCGTATAATGAAAGGAGGTGGTTGGGCGTATAACGAAAAGAGGGTGGTTGGACGTATAACGATGGTTGGACGTATGATTCAAGGAGGGTGGTTGGGGCGTATAATGAAAAGGAGGTTGGTTTGAGGCGTATAATGAAAGGAGGTGGTTGGGCGTATAATGAAAGGAGGGTGATTAATGAGGCGTATAATGAAAGGAGGGTGGTTGGGCGTATAATGAAAGGAGGGTGGTTGGGTGAAAGGAGGGTGGTTGGGCGTATAAGGAAAGGAGGGTGGTTGGTTGGGCGTATGATGAAAGGAGGGTGGTTGGGCGTTAACGGGAGGGTGATTGGGCGTATAATGAAAGGAGGGTGGTTGGGCGTATAACGAAGGGAGGGTGATTGGGCGTATAATGAAAGGAGGGTTTGGGCAAGGAGGGTGGTTGGGTATAATGAAAGGAGGGTGATTAGGCTATATAATGAAAGGTGATTGGGCGTATAATGAGGGTGATTGGGTGTATAATGAATAATTCAAGAAGGGTGGTTGGGCGTAGGGTGGTTGGTATAATGAAAGGAGGGTGATTGGGCGTATAATGAAAGGAGGTGGTTGGGCAAGGAGGGTGTGGTTGGGATTCAAGGAGGGGTTATAATGAAAGGAGGTTGGTTGGGCGTATAATGAAAGGAGGTTGGGTTAATGGGCATGGTTAGGCGTATAATGAAAGGAGGGTGGTTGAGCGTATAATGAAAGGAGGGTGGTTGGGTGTATAATGAAAGGAGGGTGGTTGGGGGTGGTATAATGAAAGGAGGGTTGGTTGGTATAATGAAAGGAGGGTGGTTGGCGTATAATGAAAGGAGGGTGGTATAATGAGCGTATAATGAAAGGAGGGTGGTATAATGAAAGGAGCGTATAATGAAAGGAGGGTGGTTGGGCATATAATGAAAGGAGGTGGTTGGGCGTATGATTCAAGGAGGGTTGGGCTTATAATGGGAGGTTGGTTGGGCGTATAATGAAAGGAGGGTGGTTGGGCGTATAATGAAAGGAGGGTGGTTGATAATGAAAAGGAGGGTGGTTGGACGTATGATTCAAGGAGGGTGATAATGAAAGGAGGGTGGTTAATGAAAGGAGGGTGGTTGATAATGAAAGGAGGGTGGTTGGGCGTGTGGTTATATAATGAAAGGAGGGTGGTTGGGCGTATAATGAAAGGAGGGTGGCTGGGCGTATAATGAAAGGAGGGTGGTTGCGTGTATAATGAAAAGGAGGTGGTTGTGCGTATGATGAAAGGAGGTGGTTGGGTGTATAATAGAGCGGTTGTAATATGATGAAAGGAGGGTGGTTGGGTGTATAATGAAAGGAGGTGGTTGGGCGTATAATGAAAGAGGGTGGTTGGTTGGGCTGGTATATATGAAAGGAGGGTGGTTGGGCGTATAATGAAAGGAGGGTGGTTGGGCGTATAATGAAAGGAGGGTGGTGAGCGTATAATGAAAGGAGGGTGTGGGGCGTATAATGAAAGGAGGGTGGTTAGGAGGAGTGGTTGGGCTTATAATAATGAAAGGAGGGTGGTTGGGCGTATAATGAAAGGAGGGTATAATGAAAGGAGGGTGGTTGAGCGTATAATGAAAGGAGGTGGTTGGGCGTATGATGAATGGTTGAATAATGAAAGGAGGGTGGTTATAATGGGAGGGTGGTTGGGCGTATAATGAAAGGAGGGTGGTTGGGTATAATGAAAGGAGGGTGGTTGGGCGTATAATGAAAGGAGGGTGGTTGGGTATAATGAAAGGAGGTGGTTGGGTGTATAATGAAAGGAGGGTGGTTGAGCGTATAATGAAAGGAGGGTGGTTGAAAGGAGGGTGGTTGGGCGTATAATGAAAGGAGGGTGGTTGAGCGTATAATGGGAGGGTGGTTGGGCGTATAATGAAAGGAGGGTGAAAGGAGGGTGGTTGGTTATAATGGGCATATAATGAAAGGAGGGTGGTTGGGAGGGTGGTTGGGCGTATAATGAAAGGAGGTGGTTGGGCGTATAATAAAGGAGGGTGGTTGGGCGTATAATGAAAGGAGATTGGTTGAGCGTATGATGGGAGGGTGGTTGGGCGTATATAATGAAAGGAGGTGGTTGGGCGTAATGAAAGGAGGGTGGTTGGGCGTATAATGAAAGGAGGGTGGTTGGGCGTATAATGAAAGGAGGGTGGTTAATGAAAGGCGTATAATGAAAGGAGGGTGGTTGGGTGTATAATGAAAGGAGGGTGGTTGAGCGTATAATGAAAGGAGGTGAAAGGAGGGTGGTTGATAATGAAAGCGTATGATTCAAGGAGGTGGTTGGCGTATAATGAAAGAAAGGAGGTATAATGGTTGGGTGGTTGCATAATGAAAGGAGGTGGTTGGACGTATGATTCAAGGAGGTGGTTGTATAATGAAAGGAGGTTGGTTGGGCGTATAATGAAAGGAGGGTGGTTGGGCGTATAATGAAAGAGGAGGGTGGTTGGGCGTATAATGAAAGGAGGGTGGTTGGGCGTATAATGAAAGGAGGGTGGTTGGGTATAATGAATGAAAGGAGGGTGGTTGGGTGTATAATGAAAGGAGGGTGGTTGAGCGGAGGTGGTTGGGCTTATAATGAAAGGAGGGTGGCGTGGGCGTATAAAGAAAGGAGGGGTGGTATAATGAAAAGGAGGGTGGTTGAGCGTATAATGATGATAAGGGAGGTGGTTGGGTGTATAATGAAAGGAGGGTGGTTGGCATATAATGAAAGGAGGGTGGTTGGGCGTATGATTCAAGGAGGTGGTTGGGCTTATAATGAAAAGGAGGTTGAATAATGAAAGGAGGGTGGTTGGGCGTATAATGCGTATATTCAAGGAGGGTGAAAGGAGGTTGGTTGGGGAGGGTGGTTGAGCGTATAATGAAAAGGAGGGTATAAATGAAAGGAGGGTGGTTGGGTGTATAATGAAAGGAGGGTGGTTGAAAGGTGTATAATGAAAGGAGGGTGGTTGTGCGTATGATGAAAGGAGGGTGGTTGGGTGTATAATGAAAGGAGGGTGGTTGTGCGTATGATGAAAGGAGGGTGGTTGGGTGTATAATGAAAGGAGGGTGGTTGGGCGTATAATGAAAGGAGGGTGGTTGGGCATATAATGAAAGGTGGTTGGGCATATAATGAAAGGAGGGTGGTTGGGCGTATAATGAAAGGAGGGTGGTTGGGCGTATAATGAAAGGAGGGTGGTTGAGCGTATAATGAAAGGAGGTGGCTGGGGCGTATAATGAAAGGAGGGGGGTGGTTCAAGGGTGGTATAATGAAAGGGTTGGGGTGGTTTGGGCATATAATGAAAGGGAGGGTGGTTGGGCGTATAATGAAAGGAGGGTGGTTGGGTGTATAATGTGTATGATAATGAAAGGAGGGTGGTTGAGCATGGGAGGGTGGTTGGGCGTATAATGAAAGGAGGTATAATGTGGTTGAGCGTATAATGAAAGGAGGGTGGTTGGGTGTATAATGAAAGGAGGGTGGTGGGTGTATAATGAAAGGAGGGTGGTTGAGCGTATAATGAAAGGATAATGGGTGGTTGGGCGTATAATGAAAGGAGGGTGGTTGGCGTATAATGAAAGGAGGGTGGTTGGGCGTATAATGAAAGGAGGGTGGTTGGTGTATAATGAAAGGAGGGTGGTTGGGAAAGGAGGGTGGTTGAGCGTATAATGAAAGGAGGTGGTGGGCGTATAATGAAAGGTGTATAATGAAAGGAGGTGGTTGGCGTATAATGAAAGGAGGGTGGTTGGGTGGTTAATGAAAGGAGGGTGGTTGGGTGTATAATGAAAGGAGGGTGGTTGGGTGTATAATGAAAGGAGGAGGGTGGTTGAGCGTATGAAAGGAGGGTGGTTGGGCGTATAATGAAAGGAGGGTGGTTGGGTGTATAATGAAAGGAGGGTGGTTGGGTGTATAATGAAAGGAGGTATAATGAAAGAGGGTGGTTGGGCGTATAATGAAAGGAGGGTTGTTATAATGAAAGGAGGGTATAATGAAAGGAGGGTGGTTGGGTGTATAATGAAAGGAGGAGGGTGGTTGGGTAATGAAAGGAGGGTGGTTGTATGGGTGGTTGGGCGTATAATGAAAGGAGGGTGGTTGGGCGTATAATGAAAGGAGGGTGGTTAATGAAAGGTGTATAATGAAAGGAGGGTGGTTGGGCGTATAATGAAAGGAGGGTGGTTGGTGTATAATGAAAGGAGGGTGGTTGTGCGTATGATGAAAGGAGGGTGGTTGGGTGTATAATGAAAGGAGGGTGGTTGGGCGTATAATGAAAGGAGGGTGGTTGAGGTATAATGAAAGAGAGGGTTGCTGGGCGTATAATGAAAGGAGGGTGGTTGGGTGTATAATGAAAGGAGGTGGTTGGGTGTATAATGAAAGGAGGGTGGTTGGGTGTATAATGAAAGGAGGGTGGTTGGGCATATAATGAAAGGAGGTGGTTGGGCGTATAATGAAAGGAGGGTGGTTGGGCGTATAATGAAAGGAGGGTGGTTGGGCGTATAACGCGAACATGTATCAACCCAAAGTTGTGTGTTCGCATCTCATCACGACCAACTTTAGCATTTGAGCTACTTAGCAACTTTTCAACGACTTACTACTTTTAGCTACTTAGCATGTTAGCTAACCCTTCCCCCCTTCCCTAACCCTTCCCCTAACCCTACTTTACATAGGACTATGGGAAGTACATATTGTACATTTAGTATTTTCATACCATATTGTACATTTTGTAAATTCATAACATATCATACGAATTGTAATTCGGAACATATCATATGAAATGGATGATGGACGCCCACAAATGAATACATACCATACGAAGCGTAACATATCATATGAAATGGATGATGGACGCCCACAAATGAATACATACCATACGAAGCGTAACATATCATATGAAATGGATGATGGACGCCCACAAATGAATACATACCATACGAAACGTAACATATCATATGAAATGGATGATGGACGCCCACAAATGAATACATACCATACGAAACGTAACATATCATATGAAATGGATGATGGACGCCCACAAATGAATACATACCATACGAAGCGTAACATATCATACTAAATGGAGTATATCGGATTGATGTACAGAATAATCCAAAACGCTTTGAGACCAGGTTGAGTATCTACATAGCACAAGCAGCAGGCAGGCTGATCAAGCATGTTATCCACATGTCATCCATCTTGATCCCAGGAACGGTAGATGCTGCTTTTGCAACAGCTAATGGGGATCCTAATAAAATAACAAATAACAAATGTTCATATTCAGACTGGACCAATCTCTACTGCAATCATCTTGACTAGTTAATACGATTACAGTTCTGACTACACACATGGAGGGGCTGAAATATACTTCTGGGATCATAACTCATGTAAACGAACCACTCCTTACCGATGCCATTATAGTGATCAGTGATCTGAGATGTCACCATCCCATCTCACACCCACTCACTGTCCATTAGTATGATACAAAATTATTTTCCAATCTGTCCCATTAAACGATAGCTGGTGTGGTGCTCTGAGTCTGGATGGATCCATTGGAGATGATTCATTATTAAAGCAATCATTAGCACTGGCTAGCGTTAGCTCCTTTTATTGATCAGTCACTGACGAGCAGGCTGCTAGAGCAGCAGTCGCTGAGGGGGGAGGAGGGGAGGATGGGGTAAGTAAGTACCCTGATTATCTGCCGCCCAAATGAAGAGCTCCACTCCTGCTTGATGCTACCAGACACAACTCTTACAGGATGGATGGTGAGCTGTCTGTCTCCAGCGTGTCTTACACTGCTACTCTGCTCATACATATAATTAACTCTGGGCTCATTTGTTCAAATCAATGGCTACAGGTCACTGGAGCCTAGAGCTAGATATCAGCGTGGGTCCAGCTCTCAGCACTAGGCGTCTAATGGGTTATCATTTTGACCATCTGCATACAGTAGGTGTTCCTACCTTATGCAAACATAGGTAGCTACAGTTTTTATTAGATCAAAATAATAAAAGTTAGTCTGGGTCTTTGAAAAACTATTCAAAATACTATAATATCCTGATCTAAATGTATCAATCAAACTCAAATCCGAGCACGATGGAAATCATATTTGGTAACGACGAAAAAACTCCCTGCCAGCGTTTGAGAGGTGAGATCAATGGTGCACGTCTAACGTGGGTGTTCCTCTAGTGAGGCGGCATTGCATGACTTCTAAAGCAGGGCCATGGTAGAGCACAGCACTAATGATGCTGTTCCTCAGCCTGGGTAGGAAGGAGAGGCAGGAGATGCAGCAACCCACTAGTCTCTCTGTTTCTATTTCTGCACTCTGATACAATGATACATATACAGGAGATACAGACAGAGGTAGAGAGGCTTTGGCTGAAGCCTGCTGTCTGATTGACAACACAACATGCCCTGCTTCCCCTTCAATCTCTCCTTCACTTGTCTCACCCTCTCGATGTCTTGCTCTCTCCTGCTTTCTATTTCTCTCCATCTCTCTCCATCGCTCTCTCTCTCTCTATAAATGTATTTTCAATTCAATTGAAGGGTTTTATTGGCATGGAAAATATATGTTAACATCGCCAAAGAGTAGCCCTCTCCACCTCTCTCTCTCTCTCTCTCTCTCTCTCTCTCTCTCTCTCTCTCCTCTCTCTCTCTCTCTCTCTCTCTCTCTCTCTCTCTCTCTCTCTCTCTCTCTCTCTCTCTCTCTCTCTCTCTCCTCTCTCTCTCTCTCTCTCTCTCTCTCTCTCTCTCTCTCTCTCTCTCTCTCTCTCTCTCTCTCTCTCTTGTTGTCGAAAGACAGAGAGAGCGAGAGAGAGAAAGGGAGCGGTAGAGACAGAGAGAGCGAGAGAGAGAAAGAGAGAGAGAGAGAGAGAGAGAGAGAAAGCTGTGTCATGATAAGTTGGGCATCAGATAATATTTCCTGCAGAGGTTCCAGCAGTTCCAGTATTGACCAGGGCCTCATGGCCAGCCTCTCCTCTTCCTGGGCTACTCTTCTGTCAATCTGGGGAAATTAGAGATGACTGGAGTGGGCTGAGAGTGAGAGTGAGAGTAAGAGTGAGAGAGAGAGAGAGACAGAGAGAGAGAGAGAGAGAGAGAGACAGATGCAGAGAGAGAGAGAGAGAGAGAGAGAGAGAGAGAGAGAGAGGTGGAGAGGGCTACTCTTTGGCGATGTTAACATATATTTTCCATGCCAATAAAACCCTTCAATTGAATTGAAAATACATTTATAGAGAGAGAGAGAGCGATGGAGAGAGAGAGAGAGAGAGAGAGACAGATGCAGAGAGAGAGAGAGAGAGAGAGAGAGAGAGAATGAGAGAGAGAGAGTGAGAGAGAGAGAGAGACAGATGCAGAGAGAGAGAGAGAGAGAGAGAGAGAATGAGAGAGAGAGTGAGAGAGAGAGAGTCTGCATAGCCTGTGGGCTTCAGTGCGGGGAGTGTGGTTTGTGTATGTGTGGGTGTGGGTGTGCGTGTGTATGGTTGAATGAGTGTGGGTAGCCTCTGGGGCTGGGTTTGTGGAGCGTGGTGTGGGTATGCTGTGTGGGTTGGTTTGCTTGTAGATGTTTTTAGCAAATACGATTTCTGACATAATGGCAAGGGGGCACCACTGCTAACCTCTTATTTTCAACCTCTTCTCTTCTAATGTCAACGCAGCAAAACACTTCTCACAGTCTTCATAACAGTTCAAGTACAGCCCCATGTCAAAATGAAAAGATAATGGATGTTTGAAGTTCTCTGAAGAAGGATTACTTTATCCTATCCTAGGTATTCCTTAAAGAGGTGGGGTTTCAGGTGTCTCCGGAAGGCCACCATTGGGGGCCAGAGCAGCGAACAGTTTTGACTGGGCTGAGCGGGAACTGTACTTCCTCAGTGGTAGGAGGCGAGCAGGCCAGAGGTGGATGAACGCAGTGCCCTTGTTTGGGTGTAGGGCCTGATCAGAGCCTGGAGGTACTGAGGGTGCCGTTCCCCTCACAGCTCCGTAGGCAAGCACCATGGTCTTGTAGCGGATGCGAGCTTCAACTGGAAGCCAGTGGAGAGAGCGGAGGAGCGGGGTGACGTGAGAGAACTTGGGAAGGTTGAACACCAGACGGGCTGCGGCGTTCTGGATGAGTTGTAGGGGTTTAATGGCACAGGCAGGGAGCCCAGCCAACAGCGAGTTGCAGTAATCCAGACGGGAGATGACAAGTGCCTGGATTAGGACCTGCGCCGCTTCCTGTGTGAGGCAGGGTCGTACTCTGCGGATGTTGTAGAGCATGAACCTACAGGAACGGGCCACCGCCTTGATGTTATTTGAGAACGAGGGTGTTGTCCAGGATCACGCCAAGGTTCTTAGCGCTCTGGGAGGAGGACACAATGGAGTTGTCAACCGTGATGGCGAGATCATGGAACGGGCAGTCCTTCCCCGGGAGGAAGAGCAGCTCCGTCTTGCCGAGGTTCAGCTTGAGGTGATGATCCGTCATCCACACTGATATGTCTGCCAGACATGCAGAGATGCGATTCGCCACCTGGTCATCAGAAGGGGGAAAGGAGAAGATTAATTGTGTGTCGTCTGCATAGCAATGATAGGAGAGACCATGTGAGGTTATGACAGAGCCAAGTGACTTGGTGTATAGCGAGAATAGGAGAGGGCCTAGAACAGAGCCCTGGGGGACACCAGTGGTGAGAGCACGTGGTGAGGAGACGGATTCTCGCCACGCCACCTGGTAGGAGCGACCTGTCAGGTAGGACGCAATCCAAGCGTGGGCCGCGCCGGAGATGCCCAACTCGGAGAGGGTGGAGAGGAGGATCTGATGGTTCACAGTATCGAAGGCAGCCGATAGGTCTAGAAGGATGAGAGCAGAGGAGAGAGAGTTAGCTTTAGCAGTGCGGAGCGCCTCCGTGATACAGAGAAGAGCAGTCTCAGTTGAATGACTAGTCTTGAAACCTGACTGATTTGGATCAAGAAGGTCATTCTGAGAGAGATAGCGGGAGAGCTGGCCAAGGACGGCACGTTCAAGAGTTTTGGAGAAAAAGAAAGAAGGGATACTGGTCTGTAGTTGTTGACATCGGAGGGATCGAGTGTAGGTTTTTTCAGAAGGGGTGCAACTCTCGCTCTCTTGAAGACGGAGGGACGTAGCCAGCGGTCAGGGATGAGTTGATGAGCGAGGTGAGGTAAGGGAGAAGGTCACCGGAATGGTCTGGAGAAGAGAGGAGGGGATAGGGTCAAGCGGGCAGGTTGTTGGGCGGCCGGCCGTCACAAGACGCGAGATGTCATCTGGAGAGAGAGGGGAGAAAGAGGTCAGAGCACAGGGTAGGGCAGTGTGAGCAGAACTAGCGGTGTCGTTTGACTTAGCAAACGAGGATCGGATGTCGTCGACCTTCTTTTCAAAATGGTTGACGAAGTCATCTGCAGAGAGGGAGGAGGGGGGAGGGGGAGGAGGATTCAGGAGGGAGGAGAAGGTGGCAAAGAGCTTCCTAGGGTTAGAGGCAGATGCTTGGAATTTAGAGTGGTAGAAAGTGGCTTTAGCAGCAGAGACAGAGGAGGAAAATGTAGAGAGGAGGGAGTGAAAGGATGCCAGGTCCGCAGGGAGGCGAAGTTTTCCTCCATTTCCGCCGGCTGCCCGGAGCCCTGTTCTGTGAGCTCGCAATGAGTCGTCGAGCCACGGAGCGGGAGGGGAGGACCGAGCCGGCCTGGAGGATAGGGGACATAGAGAGTCAAAGGATGCAGAAAGGGAGGAGAGGAGGGTTGAGGAGGCAGAATCAGGAGATAGGTTGGAGAAGGTTTGAGCAGAGGGAAGAGATGATAGGATGGAAGAGGAGAGAGTAGCGGGGAGAGAGAGCGAAGGTTGGGACGGCGCGATACCATCCGAGTAGGGGCAGTGTGGGAAGTGTTGGATGAGAGCGAGAGGGAAAAGGATACAAGGTAGTGGTCGGAGACTTGGAGGGGAGTTGCAATGAGGTTAGTGGAGGAACAGCATCTAGTAAAGATGAGGTCGAGCGTATTGCCTGCCTTGTGAGTAGGGGGAAGGTGAGAGGGTGAGGTCAAAAGAGGAGAGGAGGGAAAGAAGGAGGCAGAGAGGAATGAGTCAAAGGTAGACGGGGGAGGTTAAAGTCGCCCAGAACTGTGAGAGGTGAGCCGTCCTCAGGAAAGGAGCTTATCAAGGCATCAAGCTCATTGATGAACTCTCCGAGGAACCTGGAGGGCGATAAATGATAAGGATGTTGCTTGAAAGGGCTGGTAACTGTGACAGCATGGAATTCAAAGGAGGCGATAGACAGATGGACGAAGAGAGAGCAGTAGGAGTAGCGGTGTTGTCTGTGGTGATCCATGTTTCCGTCAGAGCCAAGAAGTCGAGGGACTGGAGGGAGACATAGGCTGAGATGAACTCTGCCTTGTTGTCTTGTTCCTACTTACAAAGCATGTAGAGGTCTGCAATTTTTATCATAGGTACACTTCAACTGTGAGAGACAGAATCTAAAACAGAAATCCAGAAAATCACATTGTATGATTTGTAAGTAATTAATTTGCATTTTATTGCATGACATAAGTATTTGATCACCTACCAACCAGTAAGAATTCCGTCTCTCACAGACCTGTTAGTTTTTCTTTAAGAAGCCCTCCTGTTCTCCACTCATTACCTGTATTAACTGCACCTGTTTGAACTCGTTACCTGTATAAAAGACACCTGTCCACACACTCAATCAAACAGACTCCAACCTCTCCACAATGGCCAAGACCAGAGAGCTGTGTAAGGACATCAGGGATAAAATTGTAGACCTGCACAAGGCTGGGATGGGCAACAGGACAATAGGCAAGTAGCTTGGTGAGAAGGCAACAACTGTTGGCGCAATTATTAGAAAATGGAAGAAGTTCAAGATGACGGTCAATCACCCTCGGTCTGAGGCTCCATGCAAGATCTCACCTCGTGGGGCATCAATGATCATGAGGAAGGTGAGGGATCAGCCCAGAACTACACGGCAGGACCTGGTCAATGACCTGAAGAGAGCTGGGACCACAGTCTCAAAGAAAACCATTAGTAACACACTACGCCGTCATGGATTAAAATACTGCAGCGCACGCAAGATCCCCCTGCTCAAGCCAGCGCATGTCCAGGCCCGTCTGACGTTTGCAATGACCCTCTGGATGATCCAGAGGAGGAATGGGAGGAGGTCATGTGGTCTGATGAGACAAAAATAGAGCGTTTTGGTCTAAACTCCACTCGCCGTGTTTGGAGGAAAAAGAAGGATGAGTACAACCCCAAAACACCATCCCAACCGTGAAGCATGGAGGTGGAAACATCATTCTTTGGGGATGCTTTTCTGCAAAGGGGACAGGACGATGGAGCCATATATCGTGAGATCTTGGCCAACAACCTCTTCTCTCAGTAAGAGCATTGAAGATGGGTCGTGGCTGGGTCTTCCAGCATGACACCGATCCGAAACACACAGCCAAGACAACTAAGGAGTGGCTCCGTAAGAAGCATCTCAAGGTCCTGGAGTGGCCTAGCCAGTCTCCAGACCTGAACCCAATAGAAAATCTTTGGAGGGAGCTGAAAGTCCGTATTGCCCAGCGACAGCCCCGAAACCTGAAGGATCTGGAGAAGGTCTGTATGGAGGAGTGGGCCAAAATCCCTGCTGCAGTGTGTGCAAACCTGGTCAAGAACTACAGGAAACATATGATCTCTGTAATTGCAAACAAAGGTTTCTGTACCAAATATTAAGTTCTGCTTTTCTGATGTATCAAATACTTATGTCATGCAATAAAATGCAAATGAATTACTTAAAAATCATACAATGTGATTTTCTGGATTTTTGTTTTAGATTCCGTCTCTCACAGTTGAAGTTTACCTATGATTAAAAAAATTACAGACCTCTACATGCTTTGTAAGTAGGAAAACCTGCAAAATTGGCAGTGTGTCAAATACTTGTTCTCCCCACTGTATATACACTGAGTGAACAAAAACTGATCTTTCCATGACAGACTGACCAGGTGAAAGCTATGATCCCTTATTGATGTCACCTGTTAAATCCACTTCAATCAGTGTAGATGAAGTGGAGGAGACAGGTTAAAGAATTATTTTTAAGCCTTGAGACATGGAGTGTGTGTGTGTGTGTGCCATTCAGAGGGTGAATGGGCAAGATCAAATATTTAAGTGCCTTTGAACGGGGTATGGTATAGATGCCAGCTACACCGGTTTGAGTGTGTCAAGAACTGCAAAGGGTTTTTCACACTCAATAGTTGCCCGTGTGTATCAAGAATGGTCCACCACCCAAAGGACATCCAACTTGACACAACTGTGGAAAGCATTGGAGTCGACATGGACCAGCATCCCTGTGAAACAAGTTTGACACCTTGAACTGATGCTGTTCTGAGGGGAAAAGGGGGTGCAACTAAATATCAGGAAGGTGTTCCTAATGTTTTGATCAGTCAGTGTGTATAGTATCTGTGTGTGTGTGTTGCTCTGTTTGGAACATGTTGAAGTATGTTCCACCCCGATGTCTGTTTATTTAAAGAAAGTATGCATGTGACAGGGGGAATTGAGAGAGTCTGTGCACATATGTGATTATGCGTATGTGTGTGTGTGCAGGGATGTGTGTGTGTGTGTGTGTGTGGGTGCAGGGATGTGTGTGTGTGTGTGCCTGTGGGTGCAGGGATGTGTGTGTGTGTGTGTGTGTGTGTGTGTGTGTGTGGGTGCAGGGATGTGTGTATGTGTGCCAGTGGGTGCAGGGATGTGTGTGTGTGTGTGTGTGCCTGTGGGTGCAGGGATGTGTGTGTGTGTGCCAGTGGGTGCAGGGATGTGTGTGTGTGTGCCAGTGGGTGCAGGGATGTGTGTGTGTGTGCCTGTGGGTGCAGGGATGTGTGTGTGTGTGTGTGTGTGTGTGGGTGCAGGGATGTGTGTATGTGTGCCAGTGGGTGCAGGGATGTGTGTGTGTGTGCCTGTGGGTGCAGGGATGTGTGTGTGTGCCTGTGGGTGCAGGGATGTGTGTGTGTGTGCCAGTGGGTGCAGGGATGTGTGTGTGTGTGCCAGTGGGTGCAGGGATGTGTGTGTGTGTGTGTGTGTGCCAGTGGGTGCAGGGATGTGTGTATGTGTGCCAGTGGGTGCAGGGGTGTGTGTGTGTGCCTGTGGGTGCAGGGATGTGTGTGTGTGTGTGTGTGTGTGTGTGGGTGCAGGGATGTGTGTATGTGTGCCAGTGGGTGCAGGGATGTGTGTGTGTGTGTGCCTGTGGGTGCAGGGATGTGTGTGTGTGTGCCTGTGGGTGCAGGGATGTGTGTGTGTGTGCCAGTGGGTGCAGGGATGTGTGTGTGTGTGTGCCAGTGGGTGCAGGGATGTGTGTGTGTGTGCCTGTGGGTGCAGGGATGTGTGTGTGTGTGTGCCTGTGGGTGCAGGGATGTGTGTGTGTGTGCCTGTGGGTGCAGGGATGTGTGTGTGTGTGTGCCAGTGGGTGCAGGGATGTGTGTGTGTGTGCCAGTGGGTGCAGGGATGTGTGTGTGTGTGCCAGTGGGTGCAGGGATGTGTGTGTGTGTGTGTGCCAGTGGGTGCAGGGATGTGTGTGTGTGTGCCAGTGGGTGCAGGGATGTGTGTGTGTGTGCCTGTGGGTGCAGGGATGTGTGTGTGTGTGCCTGTGGGTGCAGGGATGTGTGTGTGTGTGTGTGCCTGTGGGTGCAGGGATGTGTGTGTGTGTGCCTGCGGGTGCAGGGATGTGTGTGTGTGTGTGCCTGCGGGTGCAGGGATGTGTGTGTGTGTGTGTGCCTGCGGGTGCAGGGATGTGTGTGTGTGTGTATTCCAGTGAGTGCAGCGATGTGTGTGTGTGTGCCTGTGGGTGCAGGGATGTGTGTATGTGTGCCTGTGGGTGCAGGGATGTGTGTGTGTGTGCCTGTGGGTGCAGGGATGTGTGTGTGTGTGCCTGCGGGTGCAGGGATGTGTGTGTGTGTGTGCCTGCGGGTGCAGGGATGTGTGTGTGTGTGTGTATTCCAGTGAGTGCAGCGATGTGTGTGTGTGTGCCTGTGGGTGCAGGGATGTGTGTATGTGTGCCTGTGGGTGCAGGGATGTGTGTGTGTGTGCCTGTGGGTGCAGGGATGTGTGTGTGTGTGCCTGTGGGTGCAGGGATGTGTGTGTGTGTATGTGTATTCCAGTGAGTGCAGCGATGTGTGTGTGTCTCTGAGCCCCGGGATTAAAGAGGATAAATGCTGTGTGATTGCTACCTGTGGGCTACAAAAAGAAGTCAATTTCCCCCTTTGGCAGCTGAATACAGCCAATCAGCCGAATGGTGCTGTGTGTAATGTCTGTGGAGCCCAGAGGAGCAGGCTTTAGTCAGAAACAGCCTCAGCCCCTCCACTCTGGGATTCACCATTCAACCTCTACATGAGTGGGGGCTAAACACGCCACACACCTGCACACATCCAAACATACTGTATGCACGTACATGCAAGCACACATATTCACACACAAACGTGGATATGCACACACACACACAGACAAGCGAGAGTTCATGCCCTGTGACAGTCAGGGCACACTAGTGTAAGCAGAAAGGACTGACAAACAGAGAAAGAGATGGAGAATGGACGTCTGCCTTGTTAAGCAGAAGGTCCAGTCTCTTTCTGTTGGACTATCTACAGGCCAGGACTGTCTACTGTGCTCACTGGATCTGAAGTCCTTCACCAGGGTGTGTGTATGAACATATCTGACTGCTGCTATGACTTGGTTTCTGAGGGTAGGGGTGAGGGTGGGGGTGGGGATGAGGGTGGGGGTGAGGGTGGGGATGAGGGTGGGGTTGGGAATGAGGGTGGGGGTGGGGATGAGAGTTGGGGTGGAGGTGAGGGTGGGGGTGAGAGTGGGGATGAGAGTTGAGAGTTGGATGAGAGTGTGGATGAGAGTTGGGGTGGTGGTGGGAATGAGGGTGTGGGTTCAGGGTGGGGGTGGGGATGAGGGTGGGGGTGAGAGTTGGGGTGGGGGTGAGAGTTGGGGTGGGGGTGAGGGTGGGGGGTGAGGGTGGGGGTGAGGGTGGGGTGAGGGTGAGGATGAGGGTGTGGAGGACTTGCGTCAGACAAGGGTTTAGCATCAAACATCATTCACTCACACTGATAATGACGGATGTAAAGAGAAATAGTAGGAGAGAAGAAGAGAGCGATAGAAGAAAAGGGACTTGAGTGAGGAGATAAGGACACAGATAGAGAGAGAGAGAGAGAGAGAGAGAGAGAGAGAGGATAAGGACAGAGAGAGATAAAGGGAGAGAGAGAGAGAGAGAGAGAGAGAGAGAGAGAGAGGATAAGGACAGAGAAAGAGAGTAGTGTCTGAAGGAGAACAGTATGCCTCTGTCTGTGTTGTGTCTCAGTCTTAATGATGTCCAGTTTCAACTCTTTCAGACAGAGCCTCTGCAGTGACAGACTAGTATTGGTGCAGCCCTGTGTTGAAATATCTCTTTAACAAGACTGTCGCTATGCTACAAAAATCCTATTCTCATTAACCATGTGTGTGTGGATGTGTATGTGTCAGCGTGTGCGTGTGTGTGTGTTCTAGGGGTGTGGTAAAGGGCATAGTAAAGTTTTCACTGAATAATTCATCTCCTTGATTTTCTGACCGAACTGCGTAGCTGAAGGGTGAGTCTGGGTCTGTTTGTCTCAGTGTCTGTGCTGTCTGTTCGACCTCAACCATGTTGATCTCGTTTGTTCATGTTTAAAGGTTTGGTCCATGTTTATCATGAAATGCACTCCAGGGTTGATGAAATGTTGTCCACAGGACACACCACAACCAGATACAGTGCATATGAGAAAAACATTCACACGGGTAGTTTTACTGACCCGAGTTCTCGTCCACCCTCTCCTCTACGGTGTGTTCTTTCTGGTGGACCCACTCGCTGTTGCATTTGAAGTAGATCTGAGTGGCGGGCGTGGCCTTGCAGTAGAGATTGACAGGTTTGTTCTTGACGATGTACGCCTCCTCGGGCTCCATCAGGAACACTGGGAGGGGCTCCGGAGGGTCCGAGGGGAAGGTCTCTGGCAGATCACCCAATCCCATGAAGTCATCATCATCTCTCACTGCAGAAAGACACAGAGAGAGAGAGTAGGGAGAGAGAGAGAGAGAGGAAGGAGAGAGATGAAGGAGAGAGAGAGAGAGGAAGAAGGGAGAGAGAGAGAGAGAGGAAGGAGAGAGAGGAAGGAGAGAGAGAGAGGAAGGAGAGAGAAAAAGGAGAGAATGGAAGGAGAGGGAGAGGAAGGAGAGAGAGAGAGAGAGGGAGAGAGAGAGAGAGAGAGAGAGAGGGGAAGGAGAGAGAGAGAGAGAGAGAGAGAGAGAGGAAGAAGGAGAGCGCGCGCGAGAGAGAGAGAGAGAGAGGAGAGAGAGAAAGAGAGAGAGAAAGGAGAGAGAGAGAAAGTAGAGGGAGGGGTGGAAATGAAACAAGAGGATAATGTGTTATTACCATCATCTTTGCATGGGATTATTGTATCCCACTTTGCACACAGTACCATCCCTATATTTGATGGTCCTGAATGTTTAGACAGGTGTATTTTAGAGTCCAGGAAGGTTCTGGGATTCTTCCCAGGCAGACAGGATTTACACACCAGTCTGGCTGGCCTAACCTCATGCAGTTATTACTGCTGTCTACTGACTGGGAAGGAGGGAAGAGATAATGTGAGATGATGAGAACCAGAGTTCAGGGGTTGAGAGGGAGGAGAAGAAGAAGGCCAGGTGAAACGTTCTCACACACAGGATATCTAACGACGACGACCCCAAGCTTTTGGCCCCGTTTAGTCCATTCCTGGGATAGTTCAGCTGCAGACAGATATACGCTTCCCTGTAATTACAGGTCTCTTTCATCCCCTACTGTCTTAAATGACACAAGAACACACACACACACACATACACACACACGCACACACACACACACACGCGCACACACACATGCGCACGCACATGCACACACACACACAAACTCACACACAAGTTCCCCACTCCTTGAAGAGAGAAAGATGAAGCCCATTCGACACTCCATTTGTCACCTCCAGAACTGTTCTATTCTTACCATCGAACCGGTGGACATCAATTATTCACCAGTCTACCCTAAAGAATCCAGTGTGTCAGAGAGAGACACAGAGAAAAGGAGAGGGTGAAACAGAATGAGAGAAATAAAGGACAGAGACAGAGAAAGAGAGGGTGAAGCAGAGAGAGAGAGAGCCAGAGAAAGAGAGAGAGAGTGAGAAAAAGAGAAAGAGAGCGATGAAGAGATATGGCGACACAGAGACAGAGAGGGATAGCATAAAGGTTTATCAGCACCATCAGTAATTCTTCCATGTCTCTCTCTCTCTCTCTCTCTCTCTCTCTCTCTCTCTCTCCTCTCTCTCCTCTCTCTCTCTCTCTCTCTGTGGTGTCCAGACATACTGGAGCCTTGTTGTCTGCATCAGGCCTCCAGGTCTCCCAGACAGACGCTGCTGCTGTCTGAGCAGTAAATAGTGCCTGTGTGGATATTTGTCTTTCCTCTCATGATCTCTAGCTAACATTCTAATGTTATCTCCTCTCTCTCTGCCATAGATTGGAGCTGATCGCTCTGACAATAAAGGCTGGAGGTGCCCTCAATCATCCAAGCCCTCGATTAGAAAACTACCAGGTTAGTGTGTGTGTGCTTGTGTGTTTCTGTGTGTGAATGTGTGTGTGTATATGCACTGGACCATGTGTGCATGCATGTGTGTCTGAGTGTGTGCGTGCGGAGCAGTGTGTCTGCTATTCATAACCATGGGTGCTAAATCAATCCTCTCTATCCTCAGCTCCTGATATAGTGCTAATTGAGGAGTAGCAGTAAACTTGGAGTGACCTTTAACCCCTTACCTGTGACCTCTCTTCCTCACAGGTGTGTGTGGATGGGTTGAGTGCTCAGTACTCACCACGAGTCACGACAGGCAGGAGAGGAGAGCTGTGCTGGGTGTGGGTTGATGCACTTCCATTCTCACTAAATGGCGAATAACTACACACACTTTCCTCCCCAAGGGCAATCTATAGAGACTATTCTCCACTATTACAATATATTGTATCAGAACTTTTGGAGGTAGCTTACAGTGCACCTTGGCTATGGCCCACTCTCCACCCAGGCCCAGGGACCCTGAACCAAAAACAATGGAAGAAAGCCGAGGAACCTCATTAAAGAAAGTGTTAGCCTCCTTTCACCCTCTACTGCTTCTATCTCTCTATCTCTTTCCTTCCCTCGCTCCCTCCCTCTGTGTCTGACCGTTGGGCTGGAGTTCAGAAACAAGCATGAAAGAATTCAGAACGTTGTTCCACACGCACGCTCGCACACACACACACACACACACACACACACACACACACACACACACACACTACACTCTGGAATGCATCAACTTCTAGAGTGTAAGAAATCCTAAATACAAGGGAATGGTTGCAGCCCTCCAGTGAAAAACAGCCCATAAATGGAAAAAGAAACCACATGATACTTGAAAGACCCTGACTCTTAAACAATCTGACTGGCCCTCGCACTCTAGTCAATAGAATATAGAACAAGAACAAGCTCAAAGAGTAGTTCTATCTCCATTTCTCTCTCCTTCCATCTCTCTTTTCCTCTCTCAGTTTCTCAGTTCCTCCCTCTGCTCCAACGTACCAACAGCACACACTCCACTGCAGCATGAGGTTGGAATAATACTGTGAAATTGTGAAAATTATAATAATTCTCTTTTAGTGTAAGAGCTGTTTTGGCATTCCATGGTGACATCACCATGTGGTAAAGGACTTAATAGACCAATAGGAACGAGAGTTTCAAACCTCTCTGCCAATAATATATTTTCAGTTTACCCCCCTAATCAAACCACTTTAAGACAGTTCTAGCAAAATTATTGCTTGAGAAATTTCTCTTTGCTAAGAAGCTTTTCTTGTTTGTTTTTGACCATTTTCACTGAAAACAATCACATTAAGGTACTTAATTGAGATGAAATCAGCTGATGATATTGCCTGGCCTTGGTGCTTTGATGGTCATAGAGGCCCAGTGGGATGGACTTCTATCTGTTCTGTTAACACCAAAGTGATCTGAGAGCCAGACTGATGCCCTGCCTCCAGGCTACAGTGCTTCTGCTGACACTGTGGCGCCCACCCAACAGTCACACTGGACGTGTGAAACAGGAAACACAACAGAACAAGAGGACACACTCAGACAGAGAGAAGAAGAAGGAAAAAACTGTAGCTAGACTTCCGACTCCAAACAACAGCTAGCTAATCGCCTGTAAGAATCATTTTGTCTGTATCTGATAGTTTCGTAAATGACTGCATAACTTACCGGCATACTTATTGGGTTCAAAATAATTATGCTGAGAACCATATTTTTTTTGTTGGCTTGTTTAGACTCATAACTTTTCTGTAATAATCTATTTAATAAGCCATATGCCAAAACTGTTTTATATGCAATATACTGTCAAGCATTTCCTCGACTAGATTTCAATATGATATTTTTTAATTGCTTCCATATTTTAGAGTGTTTACATTTTATTCAACTGCTATTTTCTTCCATAATTGGAGGTGTTTCCTAATTTGTATTATGTGTCTTATTACTGAATATTTCAAGACCCCAATTGAATATTACTTGAATGTTATATTAAGTTTAAACTAGTAAATCCCTCACAATTGAGAGTACACTGTAGGGAATACAACTAAATATTAAGTGTGTTTTGGAGGACAACGAATGGAATGTGTTACAGTAATTCTTAACTTGCCTATTACACCGTCCGAAGCAGAGGCATTATGATTATGAATTCCTCTCCAGAGTAAATACAAAACAAGCTCAGATTATTTAAATCTGAAGCACAGAAGAGGAAATAATTTGTCATGGAAGCCCCTGTAAATGTCAAATATGTTCATGGTGAGATGAAAGGCAGGACTCCCAGCCACCACCCTCCTACAGAGATGAGTGGCTACCATTGACAGTACAGAGACAAGCCGTGTGTATGTGTGTGTGTGTGTGTGTGTGTGTGTGTGCGCGCACGTGTGCACGTGCGTGTGCGTGCGTGTGTGTACGTGTGTGTGTGTCATGATGCAATCAGGTGATCAAGGACAGATGAGCCACATCACTCTGTGACAGGCCCACATTAAACACAATCTGAGATTAAACAGTGAAAGTCACCTAGTAAAATGCTACTTGAGTAAAATACTAAAAGTATTTGGATTTAAATATACTTCAGTACAAGTTTAAATCATTTTAAATTCCTTATATTAAGCAAAGCAGACGGCCACATTTCTATTTTTATTTTTACAGATAGCCAGGGGGCACACTCCAACACTCAGACATAATTTACAAACCAAGCATGTGTTTAGTGAGTCTGCCAGATCAGAGGCAGTAGTGATGACCAGGGATGTTCTCTTGATAAGTGTGTGAATTTAACAATTTTCCTGTCCTGTTAAGCTTTCAAAATGTAACGAGTACTTTTGTGTGTCAGGGAAAATGTAGGGAGTAAAAATTACATACATTTCCTTAGGAATGTAGTGAAGTATAAGTAAAAGTTGTCAAAAAAATAAATAGTAAAGTAAAGTATAGATACCCCAAAAAACTACTTAAGTAGTACTTGAAAGTATTTTTACTTAAGTACTTTACACCAGTGCCCGTCCGGTATAGAGAGCATGTGCCCTGCAGGCCTTTAGTTCAGAGAGATGAAAAGCTCCTGTAAAAAGCTAATGGACCTGTCAATTAAGGGAGGCTTCCCTATGCTGCTAGATGCTACTTTGTGTATCACGGAGACCTTCAGTGGCCTTTCTTTCCTTTGAATGCAGCAGTGAAATGTCCCTGTGTCTGTCTGTACAGTTGTGGTCAAAAGATTTGAGAATGACACAAATATTAATTTCCACAAAATTTGCTGCTTCAGTGTCTTTAGATATTTTTGTCAGATGTTACTATGAAATACTGAAGTATAATTACAAGCATTTCATAAGTGTCAAAGGCGTTTATTGACAATTACATGAAGTTGATGCAAAGAGTCAATATTTGCAGTGTTGACACTTCTTTTTCAAGACCTCTGCAATCTGCTCTGGCATGCTGTCAATTAACTTCTGGGCCACATCCTGACTGATGGCAGCCCATTATTGCATAATCGATGCTTGGAGTTTGTCCGAATTTGAGGATTGATCACAAGTTCTCAATGGGATTAAGGTCTGGGGAGTTTCCTGGCCATGGACACAAAATATTGATGTTGACTTTTGCCTTATGGCAAGGTGCTCCATCATGCTGGAAAAGGCATTGTTCGTCTCCAAACTGTTCCTGGATGGTTGGAAGAAGTTGCTCTCGGAGGATGTGTTGGTACCATTCTTTATTCATGGCTGTGTTCTTAGGCAAAATTGTGAGTGAGCCCACTCCCTAGGCTGAGAAGAAACCCCACACATGAATGGTCTCAGGATGCTTTACTGTTGGCATGACACAGGACTGATGGTAGCGTTCACCTTGTCTTCTCCGGGCAAGTTTTTTTTCCGGATGCCCCAAACAATCAGAAAGGGGATTCATCAGAGAAAATGACTTTACCCCAGTCCTCAGCAGTCCAATCCCTGTACCTTTTGCAGAATATCAGTCTGTCCCTGATGTTGTGGAGAGAAGTGGCTTCTTTGCTGCCCTTCTTGACACCAGACCATCCTCCAAAAGTATTCACCTCACTGTGCGTGCAGATGCACTCACACCTGCCTGCTGCCATTCCTGAGCAAGCTCTGTACTGGTGGTGGCCCGATCCCGCAGCTGAAACAAATTTAGGAGACGGTCCTGGCGCTTGTTGGACTTTCTTGGGCGCCCTGAAGCCTTATTCACAACAATTGAACAGCTCTCCTTGAAGTTCTTGATGATCCTATAAATGGTTGATTTAGGTGCAATCTTACTGGCAGCAATATCCTTGCCTGTCAAGCCCTTTTTGTGCAAAGCAATGATGACGGCACGTGTTTCCTTGCAGGTAACCATGGTTGACAGAGGAAGAACAATGATTCCAAGCACCACCCTCCCTTTGAAACTTCCAGTCTGTTATTCAAACTCAATCAGCATGACAGAGTGATCTCCAGCCTTGTCCTCGTCAACACTCACACCTGTGTTAACGAGAGAATCAATGACATGATGTCAGCTGGTCCTTTTGTGGCAGATTTAAAATCCAGTGGAAATGTTTTTGGGGATTTAGTTAATTTGCATGGAAAGAGGGACTTGGCAATTCATTGCAATTCATCTGATCCTTCTTCATAACATTCTGGAGAATATGCAAATTGCCATCATACAAACTGAGGCAGCAGACTTTGTGAAAATTCATATTTGTGTCATTCTCAAAAATTTTGGCCACGACTGTACACTGTAAAAAAATAAAGATTCAGTCAAAATGACTTGTTTACTAAATTTGCTAAATTTGTTGAGTTGACAAAAACCGTTAAGTTGAGTTGACTTCAGCTCACAGAAAAGTAAAAACGTATTAAATCAAATTGAGTTAGCAAAAGAAGAAGTGGGGAGTAATAGAAGCAGACTTCAGTGGGTCTCAGTCCCAACAGAAATACAGTACTGTAAATCAAGGGATTACTTTATGAAAAGAGAAGTGAACTGTGAATTTATGCAGACATTATCCCGACATATACAGTGCCTTCCTAAAGTATTCATAACCCTTGACTTATTCCACATTTTGTTGTGTTACAGCCTGAATTCAAAATGGATTAAATATTTGTTTATTACCTGTTTACACGCAATACCCCATATTAGAATCATGTTGTAACGTAGCGCTGGGAGCCGGGAAGCAAGTTCGAGGACTGAAGACATTTAATGAATGAAACATAATACAAAACAAGAAACACGAACAACGCACAGACATGAAACTGAAACAGAAACAATGACGCCTGGGTGAGGAACCAAAGGGAGGGACTTATATAGGGCAGGTAATCAAGGAGGTGATGGAGTCCAGGTGAGTGTCATTATGCGCAGGTGCACATAATGATGATGACAGCTGTGTGCCATATTCGGCAGCCTGGTGACCTAGAGGCTGGAGAGGGAGCACACGTGACACACCTTTGGCAGCAATTACAGCTGTGAGTCTGGATTGCACATTATTATTTTTAAAATTCTTCAAGCTTTGTCAAGTTTGTTGTTGATCATTGCTAGACAGCCATTTTCAAGTCTTGCCATAGATTTTCAAGCTGATTCAAGTCAAAACTGTAACTCGGCCACTCAGGAACATTCAATGTAGTCTTGGTGAGCAAGTCCAGTGTAGATTTGGCCTTGTGTTTTAGGTTATTGTCCTGCTGAAAGGTGAAATTGTCTTCCAGTGTCTGTTGGGAAGCAGACTAAACCAATTTTTCCTGTGCTTATCTGTATTTTGTATCTTATTATCCTCAAAAAAATCCTTAGTCCTTGTCTATGACAAGCATACCCATAACATGATGCAGTCACCACCATACTTGAAATATGAAGAGTGGTACTCAGTGAGGTGTTGTGTTGGATTTGCCCCAAACATAACACTTTGTATTCAGGACATAAAGTACATTTATTTGCCCCAAACATAACACTTTGTATTCAGGACATAAAGTACATTTATTTGCCCCAAACATAACACTTTGTATTCAGGACATAAAGTACATTTATTTGCCCCAAACATAACACTTTGTATTCAGGACATAAAGTACATTTATTTGCCCCATGTTTTGCAGTTTTTCTTTAGCGCCTTACTGCAAACAGGATGCATGTTTTGAAATATTTGTTATTTTGTACAGGCTTCCTTCTTTTCATTCTGTCATTAAAGTTAGTACTGTGGACCAAATACAATGTTGTTGATCCATCCTCAGTTATCTCCTATCACAGCCATTAAACTCTGTAACTGTTTTAAAGTCACCATTGGCCTCATGGTGAAATCCCTGAGCGGTTTCCTGAGATGAGATGAGGTAGTCATTCAAAAATAATGTTAAACACTAGTATTGTACACAGAGAGAGTCCATGCAACTTATTATGTGACTCGTTAAGCACATTTTTACTCCTAAACTTATTTAGGCTTGCCATAACAAAGGGGTTGAATACTTATTGACTCAAGACATTTCAGCTTTTCATTTTTAATTCATTTCACAAAATGTAATCTAAAAACACATTTCCATTTTGCCATTATGGGGTGACACAGTGACACAAAATGTGAAATGAATCGTGTTTTTATTCAGGCTGAAACTAAATGTGGAATAGGTCAAGGGGTGTGAATACTTTCTGAAGGCTCTGTTGAAGTAGAGTAAGAATCTTTGTATGCAGGATTCATTTCTGAGCTGTCTGAATATGACTCCATTATGCCTGTTTGAGACTACTATATTGCTGAACTAAGAGTCCTTGAGAATGTTTATAATTTGTCTCTATTGGTCTGGGAATGTGTATTGTTTTCCTCTGTCTTTCTGTGGCGTTGCCGTATGTTATATAGTTGCTCTGTATGTGTGATGACAGCTGGTGAATGCTCCTCCCTGACACCATAGTGGAAGATAAGCTCTATTCTATCTCTCCACAACCAGATTTATTGTCCCCAGGAAGCCACTCTATCAACTGGGCCTCTGTTTCCCCTCCATGAGCGGAGAGTCAAGTGTGAACACGGATGAACGTGGGCATAAATCTTCTCCTCTCCTTTTCCTTTCCTCCTCTATTCCCCACACACTCCTCTGCTCTTCACTTGGCTGATGCTTTCTCTCCTCTCATCCCAACCCTTATTCTTATACTCCTACTGTCCTCCATTCTCTCCTCTCATCCCAACCCTTATTCTTATACTCCTACTGTCCTCCATTCCCTCCTCTCATCCCAACCCTTATTCGTATACTCCTACTGTCCTCCATTCTCTCCTCTCATCCCAACCCTTATTCTTATACTCCTACTGTCCTCCATTCCCTCCTCTCATCCCAACCCTTATTCGTATACTCCTACTGTCCTCCATTCCCTCCTCTCATCTCTCCACTCCTCCTTTCTGTCTGACCGTTTCTCTCCCTTAAAGATAGAAATTCAGTAGGGGAAACTGCACCAATGTTTGCCCCCAGCGCCTTCCTTATTGTTTTGGTTTTGTTGTTGAAATGAGGAAGGAGCCTCTCATGTCAGAGGGAAAAAAACAGTGTTTGTTATTTGCAGTAACTTCTTTGTTGTTGTAATATCCCAAACGGACGTGGCGGTTTCACAATGAAGGAATCCAGCTTTAAGGACAATGGGCAATACATGTAGTGAGCTGGGGAGAAGGACAAGAGGAATTTCCCCCCAAGGAATGTTCTACAGTAGGGAATGCTTTTAGGGAAATCCAGTAGGCCTATACAGTGATCTGTAAAGAACTTGAGTCCACCACCATGATCTGGTATAAGACCACGCTGTCACGCAAAGTGTCACAAGACAGTGAGCACTGTCAATCAGAGCCACCTGTTATCACCGTGTTCCCAGCACATCTCCCCATTACATTGAGTGAACATAAATCAATGCTAAAGACTCCCTTCAATCAATACTGGCTGTCTTGAAATAAGTAAAGACCAATACTAGACTGGTGGCTCAAATCCATATGGACGACTCTGTTCTCACAAACACAGAAACATTCAAACACTACCATAAACAACCCACACCATGAATGCATACGCTCCCATGCACTCAGCTATCTACTTTCATTTCTCGTCTTCTCCCCCTGTATACACTAATGTAGCCATACACTCAGAGAGAGAGATAGAAAGACAGAGAGAGCTTATTCCCCCCTCTCCCAACACAGACGAGGCGAGGAGCAGCAGATATTTATTGGGTAGCATTAGAGGCCCAGTGACCCCTCCCATGTCCTGTGCTCTCTATTGAAGAGTGCTAAACACACTCATATTTCATCCCCTGGGACCATGGGACCCGGGACCGAGAGAGACAGAGAGGTGGGGGGAGGGAGAGAGAGAGAGAGGAGGAGAGAGAGAAAGGGGAGGGGAAGAGAGAGAGAGAGATAGAGAGAGACCGAGTTGAGTAAACCAAATGAATAATTCAATCTGGTGCTTCAAGAGTAGTCCAATTCATGCATCTTATCTTAAACAGAGTAAGTGATGTAATTGCAAAAATGTATCTGCAAAAATTGATTTTGCCCACCTCAGCATGGCAGTGCGCGAGGCAGGAGAGCTGCAGCAGTAGTGGGATGGGAGAGTGGGCCTGGAGATAAGCGTAGAAAATGTTCTAAATGAGAAATGGACATGCTTTCGATAAACTTCACTCTGTTTCTCACTCCTACCTTTTTCTCTTTCCTCTCTCTCTCTTTCTTTCTCTCCCTCCACATTCCTTTTTCTCTTTCCTCTCCCTCTCTCTTTCTTTCTCTCCCTCCACATTCCTTTTTCTCTTTCCTCTCCCTCTCTCTTTCTTTCTCTCCCTCCACATTCCTTTTTCTCTTTCCTCTCCCTCTCTCTATATGTTCTCTCTCACCTCTCTCTGTCTCTCTATCAGATTAAAAGGTTTTTCATTAGGAAGCCAGGACAGATCGCCTGGTGCTTTCAGATCATGGACAGAAATAGCAAAACACAATATCAGAAATTCCCAGCACAAACAGCCAGTTGAAATGACTAATAACACCAATATGGCCACCTCATTTCTGTCTAGTTCTTTATTTTACATACAGTACAGTTCCGTTTCTCTCTCTCTCTGTAATTATTTTTCTCTCTCTGCCCCCCTTCTCTCCCTTTCTCCTTTTGTACATTGAGTGCATGATTTCAAGACCCCTATATGAAGAGTTTTATTCCAAAACACTATATATTCATTTTCAGAAACGTTGGTAAATTTGATTTTATTGTTTAAAGAAATTATGAAAGAGATTGTTGTGTTTTCTCACATTTTCATACACATCTAAAATCTTTAAATTAAAAATCTGAGAACAGTAATATTTTACACACACAAATCAAGGAACCCATAGGGAATCATTTCTGATGAAAAAATGAATGTGAAAAATGCGTGGATAATAAAGTCTTCGTATAAACGTTGACCCAGCCCTTCACCCTCCCTCCACCCACTCCAGCTCTCTGGTCTTTCTCTGGCAGTAGGCCGTCTTTGCATTCCAGAGCCATAGGACCTGGACCTCATCCAACTGATCTCATAGTGCCAGAGATGACAAGGTCACGGTGGTCAGATAATGACCCTAACCAGAAAAACAAGAGCAGCATAGACTGTTGTTTCGCACAGGCCAGGGCAGGCTCTGAGAGACTGTGATGGCTGAAGAGATGGATGAGTGATCTACTTAATACAGGCCAGGGCAGGCTCTGAGAGACTGTGATGGCTGAAGAGATGGATGAGTGATCTACTTAATACAGGCCAGGGCAGGCTCTGAGAGACTGTGATGGCTGAAGAGATGGATGAGTGATCTACTTAATACAGACAGGCCAGGGCAGGCTCTGAGAGACTGTGATGGCTGAAGAGATGGATGATTGATCTACTTAATACAGACAGGCCAGGGCAGGCTCTGAGAGACTGTGATGGCTGAAGAGATGGATGAGTGATCTACTTAATACAGACAGGCCAGGGCAGGCTCTGAGAGACTGTGATGGCTGAAGAGATGGATGAGTGATCTACTTAATACAGACAGGCCAGGGCAGGCTCTGAGAGACTGTGATGGCTGAAGAGATGGATGAGTGATCTACTTAATACAGACAGGCCAGGGCAGCTCTGAGAGACTGTGATGGCTGAAGAGATGGATGAGTGATCTACTTAATACAGGCCAGGGCAGGCTCTGAGAGACTGTGATGGCTGAAGAGATGGATGAGTGATCTACTTAATACAGACAGGCAGACAGGCAGAGAGAGAGAGAGATCGGTAAGTAGCGGTTAGAATTTGTTCTTAACTGGCTTGCCTAGTTACATAAAGGTTAAATGAAACATCAATAAAACACCAGTAACTGAAAGGTTGCTAGTTTGAATCCCCGAGCCGTTGATAATGACAGACCCTGGCCGTGACCCCACTCTACAAGGATTGGGATACGCAAAAACACATTTCCAAGTCACACTTGAAACAGGACAAATATAAGCACCCACCATTATTATTATTATTACAGACAGACATACAGAGAGACAGAGACTGGCAGGAGGACACTGGAAGGCCGAGACACACAGAGCCACTCCCTCATTTCATTACTGGGTCCTTCCTCAGCCCTGCTGGGACCATACGTCATAGAGAAGAACACAGGGAGAGACAGGAAGACTGATCCTGAACCAGCACAGGTAGTTCCTATAAAATACAGTCCAATACACTGCCTCCCTATATGAAATACAGCAACGAAAAATATGCTGCAGGTTAGAAAAGAGAGGGAATCTTAATTCTGCATTCTGAGGAAATTAATTCCCAGGGTGTCATGGAAACGGAGGCTCACTGTACTGCAGCGGGAATACAAAGGCTATGTGCATAAGCAAGAGGTGGCACAAAAAACTCACTCCAACCCATCTGCAATCCAGATAACGCTGGATTGATGCATTCAGCTGATTTGTTACAAGGTCAGAATTATTCTGGTTTACAGGAAATATTGGAAATATGTTGTTCTTGACAGTTTTCAAAAAGTGAGATTGCATTTAATCGTGTTTATGCGTTCTTCTGGGATGAGTGATACTGCTGATCATACATTTATAGAAACATGTTTCCCTTTCCTCTCATTTTATTCCCTTTTTCTCACCATCCTCTTTCCTCTCTCTACTGTAGCTCCCTCTTTCCTCTCTCTACTGTAGCTTCCTCTTTCCTCTCTCTACTGTAGCTCCCTCTTTCCTCTCTCTACTGTAGCTCCCTCTTTCCTCTCTCTACTGCAGCTCCCTCTTTCCTCTCTCTACTGCAGCTCCCTCTTTCCTCTCTCTACTGCAGCTCCCTCTTTCCTCTCTCTACTGCAGCTCCCTCTTTCCTCTCTACTGTAGCTCCCTCTTTCTACTGCAGCTCCCTCTCTCCTCATCTATCTTTCTGCGCCGCATCACTCTCTCCTCTCCTTCCTTTGCTCTCTCCTGGATGAAAATACATTTTGGTGCTTGATTGGAGAATGATGCTGCTACTTAGAGAGTCGCTCCATCAGTGGTGAGGGAGGAGAGGAAGGGGGAAGAGAAAAGCTCAAGAGGAGTAGTGGCTCCCTGGGGCGCTGTAGTTGTGATGGGTGAGCTGTCAAACGCCCCATTGTCCAAATTACCCAGAAAGCACTGTGTCACCACCCGGGACTAATTTACGATGTGGCGCTGTGCGGCACAGCCATCAGTCTGAGACAGAGAGAGTGGGAGGAAGAGGATGGATATTAGGAGGTACTGTGTAGAGCCCCAGGTGAAGCCCCTTACTGACACTCTACAGGAGGGCAGCCAAAGCCAAATAATCTCACTCTACAGGTCTCCCTCTCAACCCCTAATAAAACACCTAGTGTGGTGTACACCATCTACAGTTCACAGCAGGTTAGGTTGCTCTCTCACTACAGAGTTAACCAGCCTATCTGACACTGTCACTGCCTAAATGACATGGATGAGATTCTATCTCTGTCTTTGCATGGGAACATTCTCAAATAATGAACACCACCCACACGTACAGTAACCACTAGGTTTACTTTTTAGGACCCCTCCATTGTTGACAGATAGAGGGTCCAGGCCTTGACTAGTCCTTGGCCCTAATAATTGCTGTAGCCCCTGTACCGTCCAGACACTCTGGTGCCCCTGCTGCCCCTGTCTCCTCTTGTCACATGTCAAATCCCTGGGTGCCAAGGGGCGGACGGGGGCAGCACCCTACCCCGGCGCGGGCTGCCAAGCGAATCGGAGGCTGTCAGAGGAGACGTGTCACACTCTCTGACCCCTGGCTGTGCCCAATGGCTGCAGGCGGACCACACAGCACTCTAATTGGCCCAGAGCAGCAGGATGACCAATACAGAGAGGTCTGAGGAACACACATACAGTACACTCACACACATATACCCATGTACACACACACTGGAATAAGTAGTTTCATAAGTAGTTTCATAAATACACAAGTGCGGCATCTGGTTGCTCCTCACTACACACCACAGACCAGCAAATATTCTTTACATCATCAACATATGAATCATTACAAAACTTATTGTATGACCTCTTATACACTATATTAGGCCCAGCCTTTGGAACTTTGGTTGTCCTAGATATGGCTATTATATTGTGATCACTACATCAGATGGATTTGGATACTGCTTTAAAGCAAATATCTGCAGCGTTAGTAAAGATGTGGTCAATACATGTTGATGATTTCATTCCTCTGCTGCTTGTAACTACCCTGGTAGGTTGACTGACAACCTGATCCAAGTTGCAGGCACTGGTTACAGTTTGAATGTCACGACTTCGGTCCCTCTCCTTGTTCGGGCGATGTTCGGCGGTCGACGTCACTGGCCTTCTAGCCATCACTGATCCATTTTTCATTTTCCATTGGTTTTGTCTTGTCTTCACACCTGGTTCCAATCCCATCAATTACATGTTGTATATTTAACCCTCTGTATCCCCTCATGTCCTTGTCAGAGATTGTTTGTTTGTATGTGATGTGCATGTATTATGTTGGTGTGCGACTGGTTTTGTACCCACTTTTGTTATTTTGTACATTTTGGAGTTTTATCAGCATTTATTAAACAACTCCGGTTTCACCAAGTTCGTTCTCCTGCGCCTGACTTGCCTGCCACCAACACACACCCATTACATTGAAGTTTTTTCCTGAGTGGGCAGCTTGATGATAGCCAGTCAATATTTAAATCACCCAGAAAATATACTTCTCTGTTGATATCACATACATTATCATGCATTTCACACATATTATCTAGATACTGACTGTTAGCACTTGGTGGTCTATAGCAGCTTCCCACCAGAATGGGCTTCAGGTGAGGCAGATGAACCTTTAGCCATATTTATTTATTTTGACCTTCATTTAACTAGGCAAGTCAGTTAAGAACAAATTCTTATTTTCAATGACGGCCTAGGAACACTGGGTTAACTGCCTGTTCAGGGGCAGAACGACAGATTTGTACCTTGTCAGCTCGGGAATATGAACTTGCAACTTTTCGGTTACTAGTCCAACTCTCTAACCACTAGGCTACCCTGCAGCCCCATATTGCTTCAACAGTATTTACCATTAGATTGTCTCTAAGATTTACAGGAATGTGGTTCTGAATATAGACCTCAACTCCGCCTCCGTTGGTATTTCTGTCTTCGGTAGATGTTATAACCATGCATTACTACCACTGTATCATCAAAGGTATTATCTACATGAGTTTCAGAGATGAATGTCATCTGTTACAAGCAAGTTATTGACTTCATGGACCTTGTTTCTTAGGCTACATATGTTAATATGGGCTATTTTTAGTGGGAAGCTTATCAGAGGTAGTATTACTCGTGTTATTTACATTGGAGCTGAGTGGTCTTCCTACTATTGCACACCGCCTCAGTGCTAACAGTGTAACTCTGGTTTATAGGCTCATGATTACTGCTTACAATAGCTGTAGGATAAATAGATGTATTTGGTGCAATTAGGGGTACATAAATTAAATTACTTACATTGCGTTTTCCAATGCCCCTAAGATCATGTACATTCGATGCAGCATTATGACGACTAATTATCACAATGGTAGGGATTAACTGAGCAGGTCTTGGATCATTTACAAGTCATTGTTTCAACACAGCCTTGAAATAAAATGCATGAACAGAGTCCAGGAGTCAAGATGATTTGGATGAACTCCATCATTCCTGTAGAGTATCTTCTGTTTCCAGAAGGTGTCAAAGTTATCAATAAAAGTGACTCCAGCAGAGCTACAGTCGTCTTTTAGCCAGATGTGTAATGCCAGCAGTCTGCTGAATCTTTCACACCCGCGGCACAACGATGGTACCGGACCTGAAATGATTGACAGTTTTTTGGAGTCTTTTAATGCTAAAATCAGTTCTTTAAAATCCATCTTCAAATGTTCCGAGTTAGCCCACCTGATGTCGTTTGACCCCACACGGACTACAACAATGTCAGCTCCCGGCATCTGTGGTAGAACAGTCGGAAGCAGCCTTGTTATGTCCTGTACTCGTGCGCCTGGGTAGAACAGGGTTTTTGCCTTGGAGACCGAGATGTTTCTCACCATAGAGCTGCCTATGATGACAGCTGGTGATGTTGAATGGGCCGGTCTCTCAGGTAGCCTCGCGGTCTGGTGAGGCTGTGAGCTCCGAGGATCTGTCATGCCAAACCACAGCAACCATAGAATCGTAAATACTAATTTGATTTCTATGATTCCAACAGTTCACCCAAGTGTTTTGATCTAAATCACAAGTCAAATCGCAATGGCAATATTTGGTAGTAAAAAAACGCAATGAGATTATTTGACCATATCGTGCATTCCTATCACCAGGCATCAGTTTCACAAACATGTTCAGGTCACAAGATACACTGCTCTAATCATATGTTCTGACACCCCACCATAATAGCTATGCCATTTCTCTAATGTGTTCTTTCAGGGCATGGTCTGTAGAGCTGGCATAATTGTTTTGTGAAAAGACAGAGAACTGGTTTACCAGGAATTCTGACTCATCCTCTTAATGAGGCTCTGTGTCTTGAACTTTTCTAATTCAACTATTAATATTCTCCTGAAATCCATAAACAGTCTGCTAGGTTTCCTCCCTCTGTCCTCAGTCACTCTTTAGTATTCAGGGTCATGCCCACGAGGGCAGGAGTGTACACTACACCTTATCATAACATCTGAGAAAATTACAAATGACCAATTCAGACCCCACATCAATCATGACCCCGTGAAGAGATGAGAACAGCAGCTTAATAGGAACAATCACACAAAGGAGAGAAGAGAAGAGGGAATACACACACACATACACACATAGACAAAAGTGGGCTACGTTACAAACATATGCATATAAGCAGCAGCCTTTTTCATTTATGGTCTCTTTCTCGCTCTGCCCCCCCCCCCCCCCCCCACACACACACACACACACAGAGAAGGGTGAAGTTGGAAAGGGCATACATATTGTACATCCATTACACACAGTGCTAATCTGAGTGGAATGGATGTTGATGATAATTACCAAGGCAAACAACAGCTAGACAGGAGAATTACCCTGTCAACCTGCCATGTTCAATGTGTCATACTCACAAGACAGACAGGCAGACAGAGACAGACAGGGGAGCTACAGGAAAGAGTTTCGAGGGACCACCGTGGTGTTTACTAGGAGGCACACATATACACATGCACGCATGCAAATGCACACAAACATGTGCAGTGCACACACACACACGCACAAAACAGACCCACACATGAAGACACACACAAAACAAAACCAACCATTGAGACACACACACACACACGCCTGGCAGATTTTTAGCTGATGGACTCTAAAGGCGGTAAGTGTGCCATGTGTGAGACAGTGTCCCCCGTGAACAGTTTATTCTGCCTATCTGTCAATGAGTCTGGCTGCTAAGGGTGCTCCCCTGAGTCTTACACACACTTGATGCAGGCGCACACACACACACACTAGTCCCTATTTTTCCTAACATCCCATCTCCCTGTCTCTCAGCTCTGTGGGAGAGGAACCATGAAAAGGCATACAGTACTAAATCCCCCCCTCCCTCGTCTCCTCCCTCATTCACTGAGCCCCCCCACATCCCATAAAAGCAGGATGGTTACCCTCTCCTCTCTGTCCCATCTCTTTCCAGATGAAATGAATAGGCTGTGGCAACACCAGTATCATAATATTTTTTCTATGGCAAAAATGAAAACATGAAGTAGACCAAAGTATTTGTTCCTTTAAAATACGGTATGCTATAGCTTGGAAAATGAATACATGTGATTCTGGATGACAACATAATGGTGTTTGGCTTTGGTGAGTGAGTGAGAGAGAGCGCAAGAGCAAGAGCCGAGAGAGTGTGTTTCAAATGTAACGTTTTAATGTTGTGTGCAATGAAATGCCTTTCTTGCCAGCTCCAAAACCAAAAATGCAGTAATCAATATCAATGTAGCACTAAAAATAACACAAGGTAGAACAAAAACATGAGAAATAAAAATATGAAGAACATGAGAAAGTAAGAAGCTACAGTATATACACGGTCAGTTCTAGTACCATATTTACAATGTGCAGGGATACTGGAGTGATAGAGGTAGATATGTATAGGGGTAAGGTGACTAGGCATCAGGATATATTATAAACAGAGTAACAGCAGCATAGATGATTGCATGTGTGTCATGAACACTTAGGGAGAAAAGGTGTAGATTCGGCAGGTGTTTGTTTCGCCTTCGCAGGAATCGTGGTCACAGGCAGGCAATGATCAAACACAGGTAGGCAAGCAGGGAGGTGAATCAAAATTAGGACTGAAGGCTATAACAACCGAGCTAGGAAAAGGCTTAGTAGAGTCAAAACAAACAATACCTCACAAAGGCACCAACAGAATGAACTGAACTAAATAAGGAGCTGATGAGACCAGGTGAGTAACAAACACAGGTGAAATCAATGAACATAAATGAAAGACAGGACTACGTTCAAGAACAGAAAGAAAAAGATCACAAGGTTGACAAAGAAAAGAAAAGCAGAACCTTACAATGTGAGTTTGTGTGTAGAGTCAGTATAAATGTGTGTGCATGTCATGTGTGTGTTGGAGTGTCCGTGTGCGTGAGTGTGTAGAGTCCTGTGAGTGTGTAGAGTCCTGTGAGTGTGCAGAGTCCTGTGAGTGTGTAGAGTCCTGTGAGTGTGCAGTCCTGTGAGTGTGTAGAGTCCTGTAAGTGTGTAGAGTCCTGTGAGTGTGCAGAGTCCTGTGAGTGTGTAGAGTCCTGTAAGTGTGTAGAGTTCTGTGAGTGTGCAGAGTCCTGTGAGTGTGCAGAGTCCTGTGAGTGTGTAGAGTCCTGTGAGTGTGTAGAGTCCTGTGAGTGTGCAGAGTCCTGTGAGTGTGTAGAGTCCTGTGAGTGTGTAGAGTCCTGTGAGTGTGCAGAGTCCTGTGAGTGTGTAGAGTCCTGTGAGTGTGTAGAGTCCTGTGAGTGTGTAGAGTCCTGTGAGTGTGTAGAGTCCTGTGAGTGTGTAGAGTCCTGTGAGTGTGCAGAGTCCTGTGAGTGTGTAGAGTCCTGTAAGTGTGTAGAGTCCTGTGAGTGTGTAGAGTCCTGTGAGTGTGCATAGAGAATACGAAATATACAAATAAAAGGGTAAACTCAGATAGTCCATGTAGCCATTCTGTTAGCTATTTAGCTATCTAATGGCTTGGGGATAGAAGCTGTTCCAGGAGCCTGTTGGTGTCAGACTTGATGCACAGGTACCGCTTGCATTGCGTATATGGTTTGGGTGGCTGGAGTCTTTAGCCTTCCTTCCACACTGCCTGATATAGAGGTCCTGGATGGCAAGGAACTCGACCCCAGTAATGTACTGGGCTGTCCGTACCACCCTCTGTAGCGACATGCGGTTGAGGGCGGTGCTGTTGCCATACAGTACCAAGCAGTGATGCAGTAGTAGTAGTAATTTGGACACGAGGAACGTGAAACTCTTGACCTACCCCACTGCAGACCTGTCAATGTGGATGTGGGAATGCTCGTCAACAAACCTGATGGTGGTGTTAGAGTCATGCGTGGCCACGCAGTCGTGAGTGAACAGGGAATACAGGGCAGGACTAAGCAGAGACCCTTGTGGGGCCCCTATGTTGAGGGTCAGCATGGTGGAGGTAATGTTGCCTACCCTAACCAACTGGGGTCAGCCTATCAGGAAGTCCAGGATCCAGTTTCAGAGGGAGGTGTTCAGTCCCAGGGTCCAAAGTTTTGTGACGAGCTTGGAGGGGACAATGGTGTTGAACGCTGAGCTGTAGTCAATGAACAGCATTCTCACATAGGTGTTCCTCTTATCTAGGTGGGTGAGGGCAATGTGGAGTACAATTGAGATTGGGGCGGTATGCAAATTGGGATGATGGAGTTGATGTGTGCCATATCCAGACTTTCAAAGCACTTTGTGATTACAGATGTGAGCTCTACAGGGCGGTAGTCATTGTGGCATGATGCCTTAGTGTTTTTGGGAACAGGAAGGATGGTAGTCATCTTAGGACGTGGGGTTTACAGACTGGGACAAGGAGAGGTTGAAAATTACAGTGATTATGCCTGCCAGCTGATCTGCACACACTCTGAAATACCATCTGGCCCTTCGGCCTTGCGAGTGTTGACCTGATTAAAGACCTTACTCACGTCGGCCTCGGAGAGAGATCACCCAGTCCTCTGGGTCGGTGTGGGTCCTCGCACAAGGTATGGTGTTGTTACTGTCGAAGCGTGCATAAAATGCTTTGTGTTCATCTGGAAGAGAGGCATCGTTGGGCAGATCACGGCTGGGTCTTCTTTTGTAATCCGTAATGTACTAATAACCCCTGACACATGTGGCGGCGTCGGAGCACGTGTAGTATGATTCCAACTTATTACTATATTGTCCTTTTTCTTGCTTGATGATGGAGGTTGGGGCGGGACTTCTTGTACTTGTTCCTGTCCTCAGCCGTAGCCTCAGGGTTGTCTTTAGGGTTCTATATAGAACCTTTTGGTTCTATCCCTACCCCAGGGTGTAATAAGGATTTTAGAAATCAACAGCTAACAAAGCTAACCCAGTCACATCAAACTCTGAAAGGACAGCTAACATTCCATTATAATTTGTTTTAGTTGTTTTCATTTGACATGTATATCTGTATTATTGATACTCACCTGGTCAGAAAAATGGCTAGCAAACTTCCGACACCATTAGCTCTCTACGGCAAGGGGAAGATTGAATTCATATTTTGCAACATTTTTGCGGAGGTCTGAGTGGCAAACAGCAAGGTTCATACAAACCTGTCCTGTTGCAAACTAAATGCTAGCCAGAAGCAAGAGTTTAATAAAAGCATACACTCTTAGGCAAAAAGGGGGTTCTCTATTGAACCTTTTGGATGGATTAATTCAAAATGTTAATGCCATTCCGATTCAAAAACCAACTGCCAATCCATTCCAGCATGACGAAGCAAGAGGACGGTGGTTGAACCAACTTGCAAGGAGACAATAATCACGTTACTTTTACATTTATTAAGGTAAGCAAAGTTGATCATTTTATTCAAATATATGAAGACAAAGTCATATGATAAACTTTAGGCTAGATAAATAAAGTTGAAACGTAATTAGAATTTGAGCATGTTTGTAAAAATTAACATTTTTTCAAATTGACATCACTTTTTATTATACATTTTTATTATGGCCCGACAGTGACAATTAGCTAATTGTTTATTTTATTTCAGTATTTCAGTGAAGAGTCAATTGAGCTTATGTTTCATGAAGCCATTAGAAGACTGCTGCTGACTGAGAGGAGGTATGCATAAATCATTTATAATAAATTGTGTATAATAATGATTGGTTATTCAATAGCCTAGTTAATCATTACATGACTTTTAACACACTATCTATGTTTTTCTCATTCTGGCAGTAAACCAGAACTATCACAGTCAGAGGATCTCTCTTTCGGCTGCTGCTGACATCAACTGCATGTAAATTGTTCTTCCACATAGTAATAATAATATTACTATGTAGAAGATGAACTCATGTTTTGGCTCCTTTTTTCTTCTTCTCAAGCAGGTGGCCCTGCAGTTAAGGAGTTGGACCTGTAGCCGAAAGGTGGCCCTGCAGCTAAGGAGTTGGACCTGTGGCCGAAAGGTGGCCCTGCAGCTAAGGAGTTGGACCTGTGGCCGAAATGTGGCCCTGCAGCTAAGGAGTTGGACCTGTGGCCGAAAGGTGGCCCTGCAGCTAAGGAGTTGGACCTGTGGCCGAAAGGTGGCCCTGCAGCTAAGGAGTTGGACTTGTGGCCGAAAGGTGGCCCTGCAGCTAAGGAGTTGGACCTGTGGCCGAAAGGTGGCCCTGCAGCTAAGGAGTTGGACCTGTGGCCGAAATGTGGCCCTGCAGCTAAGGAGTTGGACCTGTGGCCGAAAGGTGGCCCTGCAGCTAAGGAGTTGGACCTGTGGCCGAAAGGTGGCCCTGCAGCTAAGGAGTTGGACTTGTGGCCGAAAGGTGGCCGGTTCAAAAACCGAGCAGAATTGATCTGATGACTGGAGGGCTGCTGTGTTCACATTCTCAAAACATTCCCCTTCCGTTGGGCCCTTGAGCAAGTCCCTTAACCCCACAACATGCTCTCCATTCTGGGGCGATGCATGCAGCTTGAACCTGTGTTCCTCTCAACTGTATGCGTGAGGTCTGATGTTTGGGGGCTTGAGAACAGAGCAGAAGACACATTTTGGTTGTTCACTGTAACTAATAAACAAAGTATATTGTATTGCATTGTAAAGAAGTCAACCAGAGTTGACGTGGGCCATCATTCAAGCAAAGAGATGCCACCAGTGCATATTTCCAAACTATGTTAGCATAAAATAACAATAAATTCTAAAAAGTATGCTGGCATTGTTTTGTCCATTATTTAATTGTTTATTAAATTATATTCTTGGCTCAAAATATGACTATTTAATAGCAGTAGCTATACATCATAAATGGCATCGTGCAGGGTTCTATATGGAGCCATTTTGGTTAAGTGAAGAAGAACCTCTAGGTTTCTGATCAAAGAATCCTATAAAAGGAGGTTCCATATATGAAGCATGAGATATAAGGAACCTTTTTTCTAAGAGTGTGTGATAGACCTGTGCGGTAGCCCTGTCCATTATCTTAGCACCAACCTCTGTGTTAGGGCTTTTGATTGGGGAAGCAGCTAACCGTCACTGTGGGGACAACATCGGCGATGCATTTCCTTAGGACTTTATCGCCCTTAATGGCGAAGGAGATGTGTTGATGGAAATTGGGCATCACGTGTTATAATGACGTGGAATTAAAATCGGTGGCGACAAGAAAGGCAGCCTCCGGATGTAAGTTTTCCTGCTTGTTTATAGCCTCGAATAGTTTGGTATGTGCCAGCTTGTTCTATTTCTTTCCTGAGGTGGAATGTATACAACAGTCATGATACCCGCTGAAAACTCCCTCGGGAGGTAGAAGGGTCGGCATTTGACCATCAGGTATTCCAAGATGGGTGAACAATGGGTAGAGACTTCCACTGCGCTCGAGTCAGCACACCATTTGTTGTTGATAAAGAGGCAAACAACTACCCTTCTCGATGTCTCTGACTCTACTGTCCTGCCCGCTTGGGTGAATTGAGAATCTATCGACTTGGATAGCCATTGGGTTTATTTTGTCTGAAAACCATGTGTCAGTAAAGAAGAGAATATTGCCGTTACGAGAGTCCCGTTGGCAGCAAATCCGCTATCAGGGGTCATCGATCTCACTATCAAATGGCTGTATATTGGCCAATAGAATGGAGGAAGAGGTTGCCGGCTTTCCCTTCGCCTTAATTTCTCCTGCCTCTATAACGTCGGTGTTTCCTCTTGAGTAAACTGAAAATTGGGTCAGAATTGAAGCCGGAATTGGGGTTAGTAACTGCCGATCTGACGGTCAAAAGTTCTTATCGGTTATTAGAAATAATAGGGGATACATTTTGTGAAAATAAAGTAAAGATAAATGCCAAAAGAATCACAAAATAGCAAAGTTTGGTCAGAGCTCGCAAAATGGAGGCCATCCAGTATGGCATGTGTGTGTGTATATGTGAAGAGGAAGGGGGAGTGTGATGGCTGAATTCATGTGACAAGGCAGATGTAATATAGAGTCAGGATCAGAAGGGAGGGGACAGAGGGTGACACATGAACACACACACACGCAGGAACCTGCTACAGGCTTTATGAAGCTGATAATAACAACAGCACTACAGCCCCTCCAGTCAGATAATACATAGTCCTCTATCTCGCTCTCTGGGTTAGGGTTACTGTCACACACATACACACACGCTAAATTCGCTCTTACAGCCATTTAATGTACCCAAACACGTCATGTATTTGATATTACTGTAATGTAATGCTGTTACTAATATAATGTTGTTACACAAGCTTGATGTTGTAACAACATTCTAATGCATTACTTGATAGGAGATATTGAATAAGACATACTGAAAGAAGATACATCTGCTGGTTGCTACATACCACACACACATACACACGTTGAGTGCTCACAGCTCAAGCATTAATGGATCTGGTAAGTGGAAATGACACTTGGTGATGTTGTTGGGTGATGGGGAGATGGAGGAGTGCCAAGAGGAGGTGTGTGTGTGTGTGAGGGAGGGAGAGAGCTAGAGACGGAGGGGTGTAGAGAGCAGGAGGAGGTGGTGTGGATATAAGAGAGAGCGAGAGAGGGAGGGAGGGAGGGAGAGGGAGTGCTACATTAGAGTCACACTACACAGTAGATATTGTCACCAGGAGACCTGCCACAGCCTGTGATTTTGCCCTGTAGCCCCCAGCCTTCCCCCTCCCTACCACCTCTCCTTGGTGAAATAGGTCAACCAGGTATAATGGAAGGGCAATGAGGGGCAAGTGTCCCTCCTCTCTCTCAACCTTCCCCATCTCACCCATCCAGCTGAGGAGAGGGAATAACGGCCCCCTGAGGACACACAGAGAGCAAACCACGACAGAGCCAGGCACAACACTCAGCCACAACAGTAGCCACATCGTTACTCTGTCTTTCATCACCACACACATACAGATGTAGGATCTTCATTTGAGCCAGTTTGCTACAAAATAAAAATTATTGACATTTTTTGTAGGGGTTGATACATTTTCCGTTAGGGCAAATCAAGTCTGACATTTTTAAGACATTTCTGCAACAACAGGATGATCAAATTAAGATACAGCAGCTGTAGGCTACACACATATGCTTGAATATATCCTGTATGTAGAAACATATGCTAATTCACACACACAACCACTGCATCTCTGTGAAAGTCACAATGGCACAATTTAAATGTAAAGATATTTAAATAGTGGAGATGGGATGCATGCTCTGTGGGACGCGTATGAGTGGGTGTTCTCTCTCAGTGTGTTATGGATCTGTTTTACCTGGCTGATGGGAACAAATGGTTTGTGAATGAATGCCCTGAGCAGAGGGAATAAGTAGGAGGAAGAGGAGAACCAAGCCTAGAGGTCTGGGAGTTTTCAAGAGGCGAGAGAGAGAGAGAGAGAGAGAGAAAGAGAGAGTGAAAGAGAGAGAGAGAGTGAAAGAGAGAGAGAGAGAGAGTGAAAGAGAGAGAGAGAGAGAGTGAAAGAGAGAGAGAGTGAAAGAGAGAGAGAGAGAGTGAAAGAGAGAGAGTGAAAGAGAGAGAGAGAGTGAAAGAGAGAGAGAGAGAGAGAGAGAGAGAGAGAGAGAGAGAGAGCATACCATAGCTGGAGGAGCATATAGCTAAGTAAGAGATAGCATGAGCATCTCGTAAAAAAGTGCACCAACACACAACGGCATCCTGCGATGCACCAAGTCTGGAACCAACAGGACCCTGCACAGCTTCTACCCCCAAGCCATAAGACTGCTAAACAGTTAGTTCAATAGTTAACCAAGCTACCCGGACAATCTGCATTGACCCGTTTTGCAACTCTTTTGACTCATCACATGATCTGCTGTTACAGTTTATTACCTATCCTGTTGCCTAGGCACTTTATCCCTACCTTTATGTATCTCAGTGGAGGCTGGTGAGGGGAGGACGGCTCATATTAATGGCAGAAACGGAGCAAATAGAATGGCATCAATGCATGTGTTGGATGTATTTGATGCCATTCCATTGATTCTGGTCCAGGCATTACCATGAGCCCGTCCTCCCCAATTCAGGTGCCACCAACCTCCAGTGATGTAGATAGATCTACCTCAATTACCTTGCACTCCTGCACATCAACTCAGTACTGGTACCTTGTGTATATAGCCAAGTTATTGTTACTCCTTGTGTATTTATTCCTCATGTTGTCATTATTCTATTTTTCTATTACTTCAATTCTTCTCTCTGCACTGTTGGGAAGGGCCGTAAGTAAGCACTTCACTGTTAGCCTACATCTGTTGTTTACGAAGCATGTGACAAATAACATATGATTACATTTGATGAATTTGCTGTGTTAAATGAGGCCTCACCTCCTAGTTACACTAGTGACCATATTCCCAGCGCATCCCGCAAAGGCGTAGGGGTTGCTAACATTTACGACAGCAAATTTCAATTTACAAAAGAAAAACAACGTTTTCGTCTTTCGAGCTTCTAGTCATGAAATCTATGCAGCCTACTCAATCACTTTTTATAGCTACTGTTTACAGGCCTCCTGGGCCATATACAGCTTTCCACACTGAGTTCCCTGAATTCCTATCGGACCTTGTAGTCATAGCAGATAATATTCAAATTTTTGGTGACTATAATATTCACATGGAATAGTCCACAGACCCACTCCAAAAGGCTTTCGGAGCCATCATCGACTCAATGGGTTTCGTCCAACATGTCTCCGGACCTACTCACTGCCACAGTCATACTCTGGACCTAGTATGGTCCCATGGAATGAATGTTGTGGATCTTAATGTTTTTGCTCATAATCCTGGACTATCGGACCACCATTTTACTAAATTTGCAATCACAACAAATAATCTGCTCAGACCCCAACCAAGGATCATCAAAAGTCGTGCTATAAATTCTCAGACAAACCAAAGATTCCTTGATACACTTCCAGACTCCCTCTGCCTACCCAAGGACGTCAGAGGACAAAAATCAGTTAACCACCTAACTGAGGAACTCAATTTAACCTTGCGCAATACCCTAGATGCAGTTGCATCCCTAAAAACATTTGTCATAAGAAACTAGCTCCCTGGTATACAGAAAATACCCAAGCTCTGAAGCAAGCATCCAGAAAATTGGAATGGAAATGGCGCCACACCAAACTGGAAGTCTTCCGACTAGCTTGGAAAGACAGTACCGTGCAGTATTGAAGAGCCCTTACTGCTGCTCGATCATCCTATTTTTCCAACTTAATTGAGGAAAATAAGAACAATCCAAAATTCCTTTTTGATACTGTCGCAAAGCTAACTAAAAAGCAGCATTCCTCAAGAGAGGATGGGTTTCATTTCAGCAGTAATACATTCATTAACTTCTTTGAGGAAAAGATGATCATTAGAAAGCAAAATCCGGACTCCTCTTTAGAGGAATCTGCATATTCCTCCAAAGCTCAGTTGTCCTGAGTCTGTACAACTCTGCCAGGACCTAGGATCAAGGGATACACTCAAGTGTTTTAGTACTATATCTCTTGACACAATGATGAAAATGGCCTCTAAACCTTCAAGCTGCATACTGGACCCTATTCCAACTAAACTAAAGAGCTGTTTCCTGTGCTTGGCCCTCCTATGTTGAACATAATAAATGGCTCTCTATCCACCGGATGTGTACCAAACTCACTAAAAGAGGCAGTAATAAAGCCTCTCTTGAAAAAGCCAAACCTTTACCCAGAAAATATAAAAAACTATGGGCCTATATCGAATCTCCCATTCCTCTAAATTGTTTGGGAAAAAGCTGTTGCGCGGTAACTCACTGCCTTCCTGAAGACAAACAATGTATATGAAATGCTTCAGTCTGGTTTTAGACCCCATCATAGCACTGAGACTGCACTTGTGAAGGTGGTAAATGACCTTTTAATGGCGTCAGACCGAGGCTCTGCATCTGTCCTTGTGCTCCTAGATCTTAGTGCTGCTTTGATACCATCGATCACCACATTCTTTTGGAGAGATTTGAAACCCAAATTAGTCTACACGGACAAGTTCTGGCCTGGTTTAGATCTTATCTGTCGGAAAGATATCAGTTTGTCTCTGTGAATGGTTTGTCCTCTGACAAATCAACTGTAAATTTCAGTGTTCCTCAAGGTTCCGTTTTAGGACCACTATTGTTTTCACTATATATTTTACCTCTTGGGGATGTCATTTGAAAACGTAATGTTAACTTTCACTGCTATGCGGATGACACACAGCTGTACATTTCAATGAAACATGGTGAAGCCCCAAAATTGCCCTCGCTGGAAGCCTGTGTTTCAGACATAAGGAAGTGGATGGCGGCAAACTCTTTACTTTTAAACTCGGACAAAACAGAGATGCTTGTTCTATTCTAACATGCAAATCAATTTATAACATTTTTGAAATGCGTTTTTCTGGATTTTGTTGTTGTTATTCTGTCTCTCACTGTTCAAATAAACCTACCATTAAAATTATAGACTGATCATTTCTTTGTCAGTGGGCAAATGTACAAAATCAGCAGGGGATCAAATACTTTTTTCCCTCACTGTATATACAAAAGTACCTGGACACGCCTTCAAATTAGTGGATTCGGCTATTTCAGTCACACCCATTGCTGACAGGTGTATAAAATGGAGCACACAGCCATGCAATCTTCATAGACAAACATTGGCAGTAGAATGGCCTTACTGAAGAGCTCAGTGACTTTCAAAGTGGCACCGTCATAGGATGCCACCTTTCCAACAAGTCAGTTCATCAAATTCCTGCCCTGCTAGAGCTGTCCCAGTCAACTATAAGTGCTGTTATTTGGAAGTGGAAACTTCTAGGAGCAACAACGGCCACACAGGCTCACAGAATGTGACCGCCGAGTGTTGAAGCACTCACTACCGAGTTCCAAATTGCCTCTGGAAGAAATCTCAATACAAGAACTGTTCCTCAGGAGCTTCATGAAATGGGTTTCCATGGCCGAGCAGCCGCACATAAGACTAAGATCACCATACACAATGCCAAGCGTCGACTGGAGTGGTGTAAAGCTCACCTCCATTGGACTCTGGAGCAGTAGAAACGCATTCTCTGGAGTGATGAATCACGCTTCACCGTCTGGCAGTCTGATGGACAAATCTGGGTTTTGGTGGATACCAGGAGAACGCTACCTACCCGAATGCATAATGCCAACTGTAAAGTTTGGTGGGGGAGACTGTTTTTCATGGTTCGGACTAGGCCCCTTAGTTCCAGTGAAGGGAAATCTTAACGTAACAGCATACAATGACATTCCAGATGATTCTGTGCTTCCAACTTTGTGGCAACAGTTTGGGAAGGCCCTTTCCTGTGTCAGTATAACAATGACCCAGTGCACAAAGTGAGGTCCATACATGTCCCATCTTCTCCTGCTCCTCCCCTCCGGCATACAACGTCACCAAAATACTAACCACCGCACCTGGCACTCATCAATATGCACACCTGGCACTCATCATTATGCACACCTGGCACTCATCATTATGCACACCTGGCACTCATCATTATGCACACCTGGCACTCATCATTATGCACACCTGGCACTCATCATTATGCGCTCATGTTAATCATTATGATTCACACCTGAACTTCACTACCTTCATCATTTCCTCCCCTTTATATGTCACTCCCTTATTTTTCTCACAAGTCGATATTGTTCTTGTTTACCGGCGTGTAGCCTTATGTCTCGTTACTGGTTTGTTGCTTTATTTAATGTTTCACCTGCACCTGCTTCCTGACTCACAGCTATGTTATTACAATACAGAAATAGTTTGTCGATATCGGTGTGGAAGAAATTGACTGGCCTGCACAGAGCCCTTACCTCAACCCCATCGAACACCTTTGGGATGAATTGGAACGCTGACTGCGATCCAGGTCTAATCACCCAACATCAGTGCCCAACCTCACTAATTCTCTTGTGGCGTGGAAGCAAGTCCCCACAGCAATGTTCCAACATCTAGTGGAAAGCCTTCGCAGAAGAGTGGAGGCACCAAATCCATATTAATGCCCATGATTTTGGAATGAGATGTTCGACAAGCAGGTGTCAACATACTTTTGGTGATGTAGTGTATCTATGGATAACCACACACAATTTGGTGAATGATACTTCTGAAGCTGAGGAGAATGAGTTGGCATGTGGGAAGAGTCTGACTTTCGGGGAAATTGTAGTTAAAGACAAATACACTGAATTTAGACTACCAAATGTCAAACACTTATTTAGTCCCAATCTCCATTTCTTCAAAGTAAGTTACTAAATATAGTCCAGTTTGTCACATTCTGTATGAAATTGACTTTAAATCAAGTGTAATTGAATGAAGCAAGCTTTGAATTGATTGATGTGTGTTCATTTTAAAGTGGTTACAATTAATTAAAACATTGATAATGGTAGTATGATAATCTAAAGAAAATATACATTTGACATTTTTATGTTTACTATTTAAAAATGCTAATATTAATTGCCAACTCTCAAAATTGATAGGCAGATGCAAACATGTAATTTCAGCATGTGGTGCCTGGCCTTAACTCTCCATTAGATCCTTCTCTCCCTCGTCCTCTCCATCCACTCTCTCTCTCTCTCTCTCTTTCCTCCATCTCTCTTTCTCCACCTCCCTCTACCTCCCACTCCTCTCAATATGACCTTTCTCCAGTGGAAGAGGATCTGGCTCTCTCCCTCTCTTTACCTCTCTCTCATGCATTAATGATCTGTGGTGAGGGAAGCAGTGGAGAGGACATTTCTAGTCAGGCCGGTCTGCCTCCAAGCCTTCTGACCTCTCCCAAGGACAGAGCACCACAGGCCATACGGACAGCCTAGACAGGCCACAAATAGCTATTGAGAGCCAAAGAGAGCTATGGATAGACACATACTGTATAGCTATAGAGAGCTAGGGATGGACACGGATAGCTCCAGTCTGCAGAGTAACCCTTCTCTCCTTCCATGCCCTCTAGCCATGACCTGACAGAGGCTGATGGAGCCAGAGATTAACCCACTACGGACGAGACAGACATCAGAGGCAGCCACAAACTCGCCCAGAGTTTCCTACTCCACAACGTGCTGTAGCCCACAAAGGAATGGAGAGACTAGGGGTCCCATCACGCTCCATAGCTACAAGACTCAACTCAAGTCAATCAGGAACTCCCCTAGCTGCTATGTATATCTAGTTCGAGTACATTTCCCTACAGAGAGAGAGAGATGAAAGAGTGAAAGAGAGACAGAAAGAGAGCGAGAGAGAGAGAGAGAGAAAGAGAGAAAGCGAGAGAGAGAGAGAGAGAGAGAGAAGAGAGAGAGAGAGAGAGAGAGAGAGAGAAAGAGATAAAGAGAGAGTAAGAGCAAGAGTGAGGCAGGTACACATATAGGTCATCTCTTAGCAGTAGTACTATAGACTATTTTATCACTGACCTCAACTCAGAGTCTCTTTGAGCAGTCCACTGACACCCCTATCAGATCACAGCAAAATCACAGTTTACTTGAACAGAGCTTTGCTCAATCATGGGGCATCAAAGCCAAAGGAACTGAAAAACATGAAGAAATGCTATAGACGGAATGAATCCGAGTAGTAGTGTGGAAATCTACCAAAAACCAATTAGGCAACAACAAATTCAATCCCTTCTAGACAATTTCCCTGATAAAATGTTTCACTGTAATGGTGAAGGTGTAAATTTGGCAGACGAAAACCTAAACAGTATATTTCCCCTCTCAGCTTCCTTAACAAATCTAAAAATTTCAAGCAGACAAGAAGAAAATCAACAACAATGACAAAAATGGTTTGATGAAGAATGTAAAAACCTAAGAAAGAAATTGAGGAAGCCTATCTAACAAACAACATAGAGACCCAGAAAACCTGAGCCTCTGCTTTCACTGTGGTGAATCACTGAAACAATACAGAAATGCACTAAGGATAAAGAAGGAACAGCATGTCAGAAATCAGCTCAATGGATTTGAAGAATCCATAGAATCTAACCACTTCTGGGAAAATTGGAAAACTCTAAACAAACAGCAACACGAGTTATCTATTCAAAACGGAGATGTATGGATAAACCACTTCTCCGATCTTTTTGGCTCTATAACAAAGAACAATCAGCAAAAACATATACATGTTCAAATACAAATCTTAGAATCAACTATTAAAGACACCAGAACTCACTGGATTCTCCAAGTACATTGAATGAACTACAGGACAAAATACAAACCCTCTAATCCAAAAAGGCCTGTGGGGTTGATGGTGTCCTAAATTAAATTATAAAAAATACAGACCACAAATTCCAATTGGCTATACTTAAACTCTTTAACATCATCCTCAGCTCTGGCATCTTCCCCAATATTTGGAACCAAGGACTGATCACCCCATTTCACAAAAGTGGAGACAAATTTGACACCAATAACTACCGTGGGATATATCGTCAACAGCAATCTTGGGAAAATCCTCTGCATTATCATTAACAGCGAAAACAAAATTGAGCAAATGTCAAATTGGCTTTTTATCAAATAACCGTACGACAGACCACGTATTCACCCTGCACACCCTAACTGACAAACAAACCAAAACAAAGGCAAAGTGTTCCCATGCTTTGTTGATTTCAAAAAAGCTTTCGACTCAATTCGGCACAAGGGCCTGCTATACAAATTGATGGAAAGTAATGTTGGGGGGAAAACTTACAACGTTATAAAATCCATGTACACAAACAACAAGTGTGCGGTTAAAATAGGTAAAAAACACATTTATATTTCTTTCCACAGGGCCGGGGGGTGAGACAGGGATACAGCTTAAGTACCACCCTCTTCAACATATATATCAACAAATTGGCGAGGGCACTAGAACAGTCTACAGCACCCAGCCTCACCCTAATAGAATCTGAAGTCAAATGTCTACTGTTTGCTGATGATTTGTCTCCAACCAAGACGAGCCTACAGCAGCACATAGATCTTCTGCACAGAGTCTGTCAGACCTGGGCCCTGACAGTAAAAAAGGTCCTGTTCCCAGGACCATTAATATAAATTCCATCTAGACACAGTTGCCCTAGAGCACACAGAAAAACTAAACATACGTACCTTGGCCTTAACATCAGCGCCAAAGGTAACTTCCACAAAGCTGTGAACAATGTCCTTGGCCTTCTATGTCATCAATGGCCTTCTATGTCATCAAAAGGAACATACAATTCGACATACCAATTAGGATCTGGCTAAAAATGCTTGAATCAGTTATAGAACCCATTGCCCTTTATGGTTGTGAGGTCTGGGGTCGGCTCACCAACCAAGAATTCACAAAATGGGACAAACACCAAATTGAGACTTTGCATGTAGAATTCTGCAAAAATATCCTCCGTGTAAAACACAAAAAATTGCATGCAGAACAGAATTAGGCCGATAATTACTAATTATCAAAATCCAGAAAAGAGCCGTTAAATTCTACAACCACCTAAAAAGAAGCAATTCCCAAACCTTCCATAACAAATCCATCACTTAGAAAGAAATAAACCTGGAGAAGATCCCCCTAAACAAGCTGATCCTGGGGCTCTGTTCACAAACACAAACAGACCTCACAGAGCCCCAGGACAGCAACACAATTTGACCCAGCCAAATCACGAGAAAACAAAAAGAGAATTACTTGACATTGGAAATAATTTACAAAAAAACAGAGCAAACTAGAATGCTATTTGGCCCTAAACAGAGAGTACCCAGTGGAAGAATACCTGACCACTGTGACTGACCCAAAATTAAGGAAATCTTTGACTATGTACAGACTCAGTGAGCATAACCTTGCTATTGAGAAAGGCCGCCGAAGGCAGACCTGGCTCTCAAGAGAAGACAAGCTATGTGCACACTGCCCACATAATGAGGTGGAAACTGAGCTGCACTTCCTAACCTCCCGCCAAATGTATGACCATATCAAAGACACATATTTCCATCGGATTACACAGACCCACAAAGAACTTGAAAACAAATCCCATTTTGATAATCTCCCATATCTATTGGGTGAAATAACACAGTGTGCATCACAGCAGCAAGATTTGTGACCTGTTGCCACGAGAAAAGGGCAACCAGTGAAGAACAAACAACATTGTAAATACAACCTATATCTATGTTTATTTTCCCTTTCGTACTTTAACTATTTGCACATCATTACAACACTGTATATATACATACTATGACATTTGAAATGTCTTTATTCTTTTGGAAATTCAGTGAGTTAACTGTTCATTTTTTATTGTTTATTTCACTTTTGTTTATTATCTATCCAACTTGCTTTGGCAATGTAAACATATGCTTCTCATGCCAATAAAACCCTTAAATTGAAATTGAGAGAGAGAAAGAGGGAGAGGAAGGCAGCAGGAGAGTAGTTATGTGGAACTGTCCTTTAGTTGATGATGCTGTAATGCTGGCTATGAACTGCAACTTCATTCAATTCCAAGATTTTTTCTCTTCCTCACAAATGCTCCATCAGGCCATGCAGTTTAGTTCCTCCTGCAATACAAACTTGGTTGCCTCCAGGGTGTCCTCTCACAGTCATGCTGGAGATAGGAGCATTTCTAGTTTTCCCTTCCTCGACATTGAGACTGAGGATAATCAACTAGCAGTAAAGTCTCCAGTGGGATATTTCTCTCTCGCTCTCTCTCTCTCTCCATCAGTCTCTCTCTCTCCCTCCTTCTGAGCTGAAGCAAAGGCCTAGTGTTATCAGCTGGTATAAAGAGAGAATAAAGCAGGAGAGAGAGGAGGAGATTAATAAAGGTTTCTATTTCCTGTAGCTTTGATAAACAGTGCAGTTTTGCCTCCAACGTAAACCTGTGAAATTTGATCATGTGGAATTGCGTTAACATACTTCAACTAAAATGGGGTATATAAGCATTTCATACAGAGACTGTAGACTATAATACAATCAACTGTTGCTACCAGTCTGTGGCTCTTTTACAATAGGGTGGGGATGTTGCTTCTTACATACTGTCAAATATTATCCTGAACAAACGTAACATTATGACTATAACTACTGTTCCCTGAAAGAGGGAAACGAAGTACAACTTCGTATGGGGAGTCGCACTCTCGAGACATTGGTTGAAGGATCTACAATCACGCCTGACAAGGCCAATGAAATCTGTACCTCGCTCGAAGCCCCGCCTTCAACAGGTGATACGTGTGAGAATCGGATTCATTCCTTTAATTTAATACCACTCATATATTTGACTTTGCCTGTGATCCACAGCCCTTGAAGGCTTCTGTTGGGCTTTTCCAGCCCACTGATCTCTGCTTTCAAAGCAGGTGTTTAAAACACGTCTGACAGAGCAAGCAGCCTCCCTAGTAGACTAGAGAGGGAAGGAAGGAGAGATGAAGGAAAGGAGGAAGCACGAGAGAGAGAAAGAGAGATAGAGAGACAGAGAGAGACAGAGAGCGAGAGAGGAGAGCCAAATTAGCCGAAAAAAACGGATTTACTGTTTGTGTTCTGCGTCTGTATGTCTGCTTGGAAAATGACTTGACATAGTAGGTCTATGTTCTAATTTCAGCTCATTGTTGTCTTCAGATGTTTTTGCGTTTTATATGAAACAGACAGGCTCAGAGGTGAAATGACATCAGATATGACAATGACATCAGATACCAGAATGTCTGTGATATCGTCCCTTGGGGTTCCTAGGCTTTTTCTAGCTACCCTTTGATGTCACTTTGACACACTCCTACACACATGGCCCACGGATACGGGATAAACACAAACACACACACACGCACACACACACACACACACACACACACACACACACACACACACACACACACACACACACACACACACACACACACACACACACACACACACACGCACACACGCACACACAAACACACACAACCACATAGAGGAGTAATTTTTAACAGATGAAAATGTGAATGTACGAACAACGTTTAAAGAATGCTTGAAGAACCCGGAGAAGCGTATACTCCTAACAGCATCTCAAAATGGATAGATACAAATCTAATGGATGACATAACCCACTTCAGTCTTTATCAGAACTGCTGGATCAAATCACGGACAATAGAAGGAAGGTACTGACTATCACACAAGCCCCCTCTCCCTCTGTCCTCCAGGGCTTCAGTCCTATGAGAGGACTATCACACAAGCCCCCTCTCCCTCTGTCCTCCAGGGCTTCAGTCCTATGAGAGGACTATCACACCAACCCATGACTGGGACTACATGGCCTTTGCAAACAGCACCATCAACCTCAATTAACCCCTTACACCTCAAACACACACCTATTTATATTTCTAAATACATCCCCTTCTCTGTATGAAATGCGGAGAGAGGGAGATAAAGAGAAAGAGAGATATATACAGTATACACTACCGTTCAAAAGTTTGGGGTCACTTAGACATTTCCTTGTTTTTGAAAGAAAAGCAAATTTTTTGTCCATTAAAATAACATCAAATTTATCAGAAATACAGTGTAGCCATTGTTCATGTTGTCAATGACCATTGTAGCTGGAAAGGGCTGATTTAAAAAAAATGGAATCCATACATAGGAGTACAGAGGCCCAGAGCCCTCATCTTCTGCACATCTATCACTCCAGTGTTTAATTGCTATATTGTAATTATTTCCACCACTATGGCCTATTTCTTGCCTTTCCTCCCTTATCCTACCTCATTTGCACACACTGTATATAGACTTTCTCTATTGTATTATGACTGTATGTTTGTTAATTCCATGTGTAACTCTGCGTTGTTGTTTGTGTCGAACTGCTTTGCTTTATCTTGGCCAGGTCGCAGTTCTAAATGAGAACTTGTTCTCAACTGGTCTACCTGGTTAAATAAAGGTGAAATAAAAAATAAATAAAAAAGCCCATTATCAGCAACCATCACCCCTGTGTTCCAATGGCACGTTGTGTTACCTAATCCAAGTTTATAATTTTAAAAGGCTCATTGATAATTAGAAAACCCTTATGCAATTATGTTAGTACAGCTGAAAACTGTTATTCTGATTAAAGAAGCAATAAAACTGTCCTTCTTTAGACTAGTTGAGTATCTGGAGCATCAGCATTTGTGGGTTCGATTACAGGCTCAAAATGGCCAGAAACAAATACATTTCTTCTGAAACTCGTCAGTCTATTCTTGTTCTGAGAAATTATGGCTATTTATTCCATGTGAGAAATTGCTAAGAAACTGAAGATCTCGTACAATGCTGTGTACTACTCCCTTCACAGAACAGCGCATAATGGCTCTAACCAGAATTGAAAGAGGAATGGGAGGCCCCGGTGCACAACTGAGCAAGAGGACAAATACATTAGAGTGTCTAGTATGAGAAACAGACACCTCACAAGTCTTCAACTGGCAACTTCATTAAATATTACCCACAAAACACCCATCTCAACATCAACAGCGAAGAGGCGACTCCGGGATGCTGGCCTTCTAGGCAGAGTTGCAAAGAAAAAGCCATATCTCAGACTGGGCCAATAAAAAGAAAAGATTAAGATGGGTAAAAGAACACAGACACTGGACAGAGGAACTCTGCCTAGAAGGCCAGCATCCCGGAGTCGCCTCTTCACTGTTGACGTTGAGACTGGTGTTATGAGGGTACTATTTATAGCATTTCTCTATGGCTGGCCATGCTTTCCACCTGGCTACCCCTACCCTGGTCAACTGCCCGCCCCCCTCACAGCAACCCGCCAAAGCCCCCACCATTTCTCCTTTACCCATATCCAGATAGCTGATGTTCTGAAAGAGCTGCAAAATCTGGACCCCTACAAATCAGCCGGGCTAGACAATCTGGACCCTCTCTTTCTAAAATTATCTGCCGAAATTGTTGCAACTCCTTTTACTAGCCTGTTCAACCTCGCTTTCGTATCGTCTGAGATTCCCAAAGATTGGAAAGCTGCCGCGGTCATCCCCCTCTTCAAAGGGGTGACACTCTCGACCCAAACTACTATAGATATCTATTCTACCCTGTCTTTCTAAGGTCTTTGAAAGCCAAGTTAACAAACAGATTATCGACCATTTCGAATCCCACCGTACCTTCTCTACTATGCAATCTGGTTTCATAGCTGGTCATGGGTGCACCTCAGCCACGCTCAAGGTCCTAAACGACATCATAACCGTCATGGATAAGAGACATTACTGTGCAGCCGTATTCATCGACCTGGCCAAGGCTTTCGACTCTGTCAATCACCACATTCTTATTGGCAGACTCGACAGCCTTGGTTTCTCAAATGATTGCCTCGCCTGGTTTACCAACTACTTCTCTGATAGAGTTCAGTGTGCCAAATCGGAGGGCCTGTTGTCCGGACCTCTGGCTGTCTCTATGGGGGTGCCACAGCGTTCAATCCTCGGGCCGACTCTTTTCTCTGTATACATCAATGATGTTGCTTTTGCTGCTGGTGATTCTCTGGTACACCTCTACGCAGACGACACCATTCTGTATACTTCTGCCCCTCTTTGGACACTGTGTTAACTATCCAGACGAGCTTCAATGCCACACAACTCTTTTTCCGTGGCCTCCAACTGCTCTTAAACGCAGGAAAAACTAAATGCATGCTATTCAACCGATCCCTGCCCGCACCTGCTCGCCTGTCCAGCATCACTACTCTGGACGGCTCTGACTTAGAATACGTGGACAACTACAAATACCTAGGTGTCTGGTTAGACTGTAAACTCTCCTTCCTCGACTTCGGTGATGTCATCTATAAAATAGCCACCAACACTCTACTCAACAAACTGGATGCAGTCTATCACAGTGCCATCCGTTTTGTCACCAAAGCCCCATTCACTACCCACCATTGCGACCTGTACTCTCTCGTTGGTTGCCCCTCACTCTATTCTCGTCTCCAAACCCACTGGCTACAGGTTATCTACAAGTCTCTGCTAGGTAAAGCCCCGCCTTATCTCAGCTCACTGGTCACCATAGCAGCACCCACTCGTAGCACGTGCTCCAGCAGGTATATCTCACTGGTCACCCCAAAGCCAATTCCTTCTTTGGTCGTCTTTCCTTCCAGTTCTCTGCTGCCAATGACTGGAACGAACAGCAAAAATGTCTGAAGCTGGGGACTCATATCTCCCTCACTAGCTTTAAGCACCAGCTGTCAGAGCAGCTCACAGATCACTGCACCTGTACATAGCCCATCTATCTACCTACCTCATCCCAATACAGTATTTATTTATTTATCTTGCTCCTTTGCACTCCAGTATCTCTACTTGCACATTCATCTTCTGCACATCTACCATTCCAGTGTTTATTTGCTATATTGTAATTACTTCGCCACCATGGCCTATTTATTGCCTTAACTCCCTTATCTTACCTCATTTGCACTCACTGTATATAGACTTTTTGTTTTCTTTTGTTCTACTGTATTATTGACTGTATGTTTTGTTTATTCCATGTGTAACTCTGTGTTGTTGTATGTGTCGAATTGCTACGCTTTATCTTGGCCAGGTCGCAGTTGCAAATGAGAACTTGTTCTCAACTAGCCTACTTGGTTAAATAAAGGTGAAATAAAATGTTTAAAAAATAATAATGAAGCAACCAGTTGATGAATAATAGTCATTTATAACATTAACAATGTCTATACTGTATTTCTGATCAATTTGATGTTATTTTAATGGACAAAAGTAATTGCTATTGTTTCAAAAACAAGGACATTTCTAAGTGACCCCAAACTTTTGAACGGTAGTGTATGGAAAGAGTGAAAGAGAGCGAGAGACAGAGAAAGAGAGAATGCATGCAGGGCATTCTACGCCAACAAAAACAAATTCAAATTGAAATACCTATTCAAATTTGGCAAAAATGAATTGAATGTGTCATTGAACCAATTGCACTTAATGGCAGCGAGGTGTGGGGTCCACTTGCAAAACAAGATTTCACTCAATGGGATATACACCCCATTGAAAACCTGACTGCAGAGTTCTATAAGATTATCCTATATCTACAGAGGAAAACTACAAACGATGCATGCAGGGCAGAATTAGGCCAATATCCACTAACAATAAAAATAAAATAAAAAATAGCAATTCAGCTTTGGAAACATCTAAAACACAGTGACCCCATCTCATATCATTACCAAGCCCTGCAATGCAAAGAGCTGAGCAAAGAAAATAGTCCCCTCATCCAGCTGGTCCTAGGGCTGAGTTCACAATCCTTTTCTATTAACACACTGAAGCTTCAGGGCCAGAACATCCAAGCAGTCAGAACAAACAAAATTACAACACATTCAAAACAAAACTACATTACTTATTGGGAAACACAACCACAAGCATAAAGCAAAATGAGGTACTATCTGGCACTAAATCGACAGTACACCATGGCAAACTTTTTGACCATGGTTACTGATCAAACAGGCTCAGTCAGCACAACCTTGCCATTGAGAAGGGTAGACACAGGAAAACCTGTCTCCCTGTAGTGGAAATGCTGTGCAACCACTGCACCTCAGCAGATCCCGAGACTGAGCTGACAAATGTTTTAAAATATAAAGCAATTAGAGAGTGTCATTTCCCCAAATTTGACACCCTTTGTCACACCTGCTCCCGCTCTCCCTCTCTGGTACTTGAGGGCACCAGGCTGCCCTTCATTTACGTACACCTGTCACCATCATTATGCGCATCAGGGCTCACTGGACTCATCTGGACTCCTTCACTTTGTTGATTGACCCTTGATAATTGTTGTTACTGAGGTCTTGTTGACAATATTGATTATTATTATTTTAATGAATATTTTAAATCTCCAAAGTAATTTGTTTCCAATATGTACATTGTTACGTCATGCCAATAAAGCAAATTTATTTGAATTGAGAAAGAGAGAGAGAGAGACAGAGCGAGAGAGAGAGAAAGAAAAATAGGTACTTTTTTTCCCAACCTCCTCACCAGACTGTCATCGCCCCAACATCCCCTTCTCCCCTCGTCTCTCCCCCCCTGGGCCAGACAGATGTGATTAATGGTGTATCTACTGAGGCGGGAACCACCACTCCTGATTACATTAAACATTATCATAACTTTTCAGTTCTAATCGCAGCATGGAGAATATTGTGATCCCCAGAAGAAGATTTATGACCAGTGGCTTGACAACTATTCACCCTGTGCCACCAAACAGTCAACCTATTTACATTTAACTGCAGTATTTAACAATTATATTGTTTAAAAGATGGCTGCTTGAGGGGAAAACATGACATACAGCACAGTAGATTCAGATTAGAAACACTGTCATGGAGAATTGCACTGTTGCAATTACAGGTGCTTCTACATCTGTCACGGTTGTCGTAAGAACGGGACCAAGGTGCAGCGTGTGTTGGGTTCCACATATTTTATTAGAGTGAAACTTCTACAAAAACAATAAACAAGTAACATACAGTGGGGCAAAAAAGTATTTAGTCAGCCACCAATTGTGCAAGTTCTCCCACTTAAAAAGATGAGAGAGGCCTGTAATTTTCATCATAGGTACACTTCAACTATGAGAAAAAAAAATATCCAGAAAATCACATTGTAGGATTTTTTATGAATTTCTTTGCAAATTATGGTGAAAAAAAAGTATTTGGTCAATAACAAACATTTATCTCAACACTTTGTTGGCAATGACAGAGGTCAAAGGTTTTCTGTAAGTCTTCACAAGGTTTTCACACACTGTTGCTGGTATTTTGGCCCATTCCTCCATGCAGATCTCCTCTAGAGCAGTGATGTTTTGGGACTGTTGCTGGGAAACACAGACTTTCAACTCCCTCCAAAGATTTTCTATGGGGTTGAGATCTGGAGACTGGCTAGGCCACTCCAGGACCTTGAAATGCTTCTTACGAAGCCACTCCTTCGTTGCCCGGGCGGTGTGTTTGGGATCATTGTCATGCTGAAAGACCCAGCCACGTTTCATCTTCAATGCCCTTGCTGATGGTAGGCTTTGTTACTTTGGTCCCAGCTCTCTGCAGGTCATTCACTAGGTCCCCCCGTGTGGTTTGGGATTTTTGCTCACCGTTCTTTTGATCATTTTGACCCCACGTTGTGAGATCTTGCGGATCGAGGGAGATTATCAGTGGTCTTGTATGTCTTCCATTTCCTAATAATTGCTCCCACAGTTGATTTCTTCAAACCTAGCTGCTTACCTATTGCTGATTCAGTCTTCCCAGCCTGGTGCAGGTCTACAAATTTGGTTCTGGTGTCCTTTGACAGCACTTTGGTCTTGGCCATAGTGGAGTTTGGAGTGTGACTGTTTGTGTTTGTGGACAGGTGTCTTTTATACTGATAACAAGTTCAAACAGGTGTCATTAATACAGATAATGAGTGGAGGACAGAGTAGCCTCTAAAGAAGAAGTTAGAGGTCTGTGAGAGCCAGAAATCTTGCTTGTTTGTAGGTGACCAAATACTTATTTTCCACCATAATTTGCAAATAAATTCATTAAAAATCCTACAATGTGATTGTCTGGATTTTTTTTCTAATTTTGTCTGTCATAGTTGAAGTGTACCTATGATGAAAATTACAGGCCTCTCTCATCTTTTTAAGTGGGAGAACTTGCACAATGGATGGCTGACTAAATAATTTTTGCCCCACTGTACGTGGTGCAACTTGCACACACAAACAATATCCCACAAAGCAGGTGGGAACAGGGAACCCTTAAGTCTGCTCCCCAATTAGAGACAAAGAACATCAGCTGCCTCTAATTGGGAACCATACCAAGAGCACCGACATAGAAATATATAACTTAGAACACCCCCTAGTCACGCCCTGACCTACTACACCATAGAGAACCAAGGGCTCTCTATGGTCAGGGCGTAACAGCAAAGCACTTCGTGACAACTGCTGATGTAAACGTATTTCAATTTAAATGAACCTTTATTTAACTTGGCAAGTCAATTAAGAACAAATTCTTATTTACAAATACAGCCTACTTGTAATGAACATTAGACCGGTGGAAATCATTCCTTTCGTCTGATGAGTCCAAATTTGAGATTTTTGGTTCCAACCACCGTGTTTTTGTGAGATACGGAGTAGGTGAACGGATGATCTACGCATGTGTGGTTCCCACCGTGAAGCATGGAGGAGGAGGTGTGATGGTGTGGGGGTGTTTTGCTGGTGACACTGTCAGTGATTTACTTAGAATTCAAGGCACACTTAACCAGCATGGCTACCACAGCATTCTGCAGTGATACACCATCCCATCTGGTTTGCGATTAGTGGGACTATCATTTGTTTTTTAACAGGACAATGACCCAACACACCTCCTGGCTGTGTTAGAATGGCAGGCTCTCCAGAATTCCGCGGTTGCTATTTGACCAAGGAGAGTAATGGAGTGCTGCATCAGATGACCTGGCCTCCACAATCACCTGACCTCAACCCAATTGAGATGGTTTGGGATGATTTGGACCGAAGAGTGAAGGAAAAGCTGCCAACAAGTGCTCAGCATATGTGGGAACTCCTTCAAGACTTTTGGAAAAGTATTCCAGGTGAAGCTAGTTGAGAGAATGCCAAGAGTGTGCAAAGCTGTCATCAAGGCAAAGGCTGGCTACTGTGAAGAATCTAAAATATATTTTGATTTGTTTAACACTTTTTTGGTGACTAAATGATTCCAGTTTTGATGTCTTCACTATTATGCTACAATGTAGAAAATAGTACAAATATGGAAAAACCCTTGAATTAGTAGGTGTGTCCAAACTTTTGACTGGTACTGTAGTGCAGTGTTAAGTCAACTTTGAAAGCTGTTTCACAGTCAAATAATATGAGGGAAATTGTGGATTTTGCAAAAGAAATGCAACCGCGGAATCCTGGAGAGCCTGCCATTCTAATATGAACATGAACATGAAATCCATATATAACCTGAAAATAAGAACCACCACCCAGAGGTTCTATTATATTCATATGGATTTATTTTACTAATGTGTTTTTAATACATGTAATATTTCTGCTTCAGTATGTGCTGTGCCATGTCAACAACAGCATCATATTAAAGGCAATATAACAGGAGTTTCATACTGCCTTCATATCATCTCTGTTCCCCCAGGATCCATCACAGTTAAAACTTACATTACGCCTGTCTCCCCGCTGTCATCATTTCCTACACAATGGGATGAGTGGCTCCCCTCCCTCCCAACCTGCACTGACGCTTTCTTCTCTCACATAGGAGGGGGGGATACACACTAGATAAATACCCATTAGGTAGAAGTCGGAAGTTTCCATACACCTGACATTTAATCCTAGTAAGAATTCCCTGTCTTAGGTCAGTCAGGATCACCACTTTATTTTAAAAATGTGAAATGTCAGAGTAGAGAGAATGATTTATTTCAGCTTTTATTTCTTTCATCACATTCCCAGTGGATCAGAAGTTAACATTCACTCAATTAATCTGTCTGTAAAAAATTACTTTTATCATGCACAAAGTAGATGTCCTAACTGATTTGCCAAAACTATAGTTAATTAACAAGACGTTTGTGGTGTGGTTGAAAAACGAGTTTTAATGACTCCAACCTAAGTGTATGTAAACTTCTGACTTCAACTGTACATACCCACATACTTCCTGGAACACACACACATACAGTAAACACCCTATGTAAGACCCATTCACAGCATGCAACAGCCACACATAGACATAAATGCTCCACACACATAAGACCTATTCATTTTCAGAGCGTGATCATGATGGGCGTGTGAGCCACATGGAGCTCCAGAGTGTCAGCGCAAAAAATGACATTTTGCTGCAACTGGAGATTTGGGCTAGGCTGTAGGGTTCTACTGGGGCTGCTGGAGGTGTGGGGCTGGGGGAGTGGGTCTGTACTCAGGGGAGGGTGAGAGGGACTGCAGCGGTTCAGGGCACTGTACCCTAACTGCCCCCTGTCTCCCATGGGCAACACTTTCACATTACCAGAGAGCGAGAGATGGTGGTGGGGGTGTAAATGGGTAGGAGTGTGAAGGGGAAAGTAGCTAGAGAAAGTATACTCCCTCACAAAACAGTAAATAAATCCATATATAGCCTAACCCATATAAATCAATATATATCCTAACCCATATAAATCCATATATAGCCTAACCCATATAAATCCATATATAGCCTAACCCATATAAATCAATATATATCCTAACCCATATAAATCCATATATAGCCTAACCCAAATAAATCACTCTACACTGCTTTCTTTCATCACGGAATTGCATTAATTAAGCAAGCCAGTGGTTACACACTACACATGCATTCAGTATACAGTATTAAACAGCGCCATTCAGGTTCCATGTATTTCTGAACCATGTATCATACATTTCTGTTGCTGTACATGTCCATGTGTGTTGTGGCTGCCAGGCAGTGTGCATGTGTGGCACTGCTAGTGTAGCTACATCACCTCAGGGCCCTTCTGCCACCCAGCACAGTGCAGTCTGTGCAAGGGGCCATTAAGGCCCAACACACCATTCAGCCACAGAGAGCTCCTGATGTCATGGCACTCTGCTAGAGAGAGAGAGAGAGAGAGAGAGAGAGAGAGAGAGAGAGAGAGAGTCCTCTACTGAACTCTCCTACAGTCACTTCTCCATGCTCAGTTAGAGTGCAACCACAATCTTTTGTGACAAAGTGCCACAAAGTTGATGAATTGCTTTTTGTGAAGAGGCCACATGTATTTATTCATAGTATCTTCATATTTCTTCTGAAGAAGAAAACACAAAGTCACAGCTGTTGTTGTTATTGCTGAAGTGAAGAGACTCAGTAATCTGAAGTCTGGGTAAAAAGGAAGGTTTTCTTCAACCAGTAGAGAGAAGCAGGGGTATGGCCACTAAGAGCTGTCGTCCACCGCTTAGTGGCCACTCCTTGTTTTTGTCTTCTTGAGATTGAAAGGAGACAAGCCAACCTGAATCAACATTGAGCCCTTTTGTTATCAAACTGTACCAACCATGCTCACCCCAAATCAGCCCATGCTGTCCTCTGACATAAAGTACGTATCAAACTGTACCAACCATGCTCACCCCAAATCAGCCCATGCTGTACTCTGACATAAAGTACGTATCAAACTCATTCCATAGAGGGCTGAGTGCCTGCAGGTTTTATTTTTTTCCTTTCAATTAAGACCTAGACAACCAGGTGAGGGGAGTTCCTTTCTAATTAGTGACCTTAATTGATCAATCAAGTACAGGGGAAGAGTGAAAACCCGAAGACACTCAGCCCTCTGTGGAGTGAGTTTGACACGTGGACTAAAGCGTTCAATAGCTAGTCAAAAGGTCCTGACCCCAGGGAAACCCCTGCATCACAGACAGACAGGGGTCAACTCATGAAGAATGTAGGGAGACTTTACCTCCAATCAACCCCTCTTGACCTCCTCATGCTCACTTCAATACACGCATCTATTCTACCTTCACCTATTTTCAGAGTCGATAATAGCTGTAGACCAGAGGGTAGACCAGGTGCTCCCTGCTATTTCCTGTGATTCATCCATGCACACATCCTCAATCATCTAAATGCTTCTCCTGGTAAAGAGACTTCTCCAAAAACATCTAGCCCCCTTTGAGGAAGGAGAGAAACGGATCTCACTCAAGGTGCATCATCAGCACACAACAACAACTTTGTTTTTCTTTCACAGTTGAGGCAGATGATTGACTCCAGTAGTGATAATTACACTTCTGATTTTGCTGCCCATCCCTCCCCTCTCCTCCCTCATTCCGCTCTCCCTCTCTAGCTCTCCACTTAGCTCATAAGGCACATCTGTTCCCAGCACCACCCAAACAAGAGGCACATTAACAAACAAACAGACAACAATTAGTCTCCTTTTGAAGTTCTCCATGCGCTCCATTAGGGGAATGCTGAGATGGGTTTGGATAATCAGAGGACTCCTAGGGAGAACTATCCAGCAGTACCCTGCCACCCTACAGAGAAACGCCTGCATGCGGTTATACAACACCTTTTCTACAACTAGTGTGATGAGAACGGATACTTGAAGTTAATGATTGGTGCTTAAGACACCAAGGATAAATGAGGATGCGGAAGTCTGTGGATTGTAGTTGCTGTGTTGTATTTGTTTGATGTCTTTTAGACATTTCATTTACAAACCGAGTTGAATTGAATTCAGTCACTGTGGACTTTTATTCCCCCTGTTGCCACAGCGACAGACATGAAGAATGTGAGCTTATCCAGAGATGTCAGTCACGCTCTGACAGGACACGATGGGGGTCAGAGGTTAAACCCATTACGAGCTGGGTGGCTCCTCTCCCTGACCTCTACTCTCTGTCTGTCTGTCTGTCTGTCTGCCTGTCTGTCTGTCTGTCTGTCTGTCTGTCTGTCTGTCTGTCTGTCTGTCTGTCTGTCTGTCTGTCTGTCTGTCTGTCTGTCTGTCTGTCTGTCTGTCTGTCTGTCTGTCTGTCTGTCTGTCTGAAATTAACTTTTGGGTTTGACAGCAAATATGGCCTTGGTTATAAGCCAAGTTTTAAACCCTTGGCCAAGCCATGGTCATACCTTGACTTCCTCTTGAAAGGCAAGCATAGCTCTAACTCTACCCCCAATATCCATGCTAACAATAATGATTACCTCCAAATTCCCTCCTCCCCTGTCTTCTCCTTCCCAATACTCAACTCCTCCTCTCATCCCATTCTGCACTTATCATTCCCTAACCCCCCCCCCCATCTCCCATTCCACATTCTCCACTCCTCTCTTCTGCTCTTTCATTTTTTATGAGAGGGCGGACCAGGAGTACTAACCCCAGTGCACTCACAGGCCCAAGTCTGGCATGTTTTAATATTTCATGGAGATGTGCAATAACACCGACAACACACACACACACACTGCCCCGCGGGCGTACTGTAGCGCTGGGAGGTGGCGGGGAGAGCAGGTGTTGTTGGCCAATGCAAATACAACTCGTCCATGGGTCAATAAGCCTTCCTGTCCCCACCGAACCGTCGTACCTGTACGGCTGGGGGCGTCCATGTCCCGCTCTAACAGTACCCAGCCTCTGAACAGGGTTTCACTAGTTATGGGAGAGATGGAACCTCTGAGCCCCATGATGAGTAGGTCTACCTAGAGCTGTCATTCATTACCTCCTATCAGGTAACAGCAGGGCAAAGAGATGGAGGATGTCTCAGGGATCAATGATACAGCTGAACTATAACAGAGCTGTTAATGCAACAGTCTGATTCACATCCATTTCCATTTCTAATCACCTGGCTGAGGCAACACAGGTCCATTACTTACAGTCACAGTCACATGATCTGGAGGCTTGACTATATTCTCATCACGTTTTGATGTGTTCTGTTTCAATACTACATGACCTGCTGTTGTACTCATCCACGTATACATCCCTACACAGTCTACCAGTTCTATCAATCTGTATCCTCCCATTATGAATGGAGAGCCAGAGTGATCCTGACACCCTCATTATAATATAAATGAGAAAGTGTGTGGTGGAGTCTGGTGTAGCGGTCTAAGCTCTCCGGACCCCATATGCCCCCTGGCGATGGGGGTTTGAGCCTTCTGTCTATGCCGCTACTATCTGTCTCCCTCTCTACATTTCCTGCTGTACTGTCAAAAAGAATACGAATCCTTAAAAAAATATAAATATATATAAATAATGGTAGGCAGTGACACACACGGCGTAAGGCCTCATTCAGTTTGTAGATGAGCTTACACAGGTACAGATAGGTCATGGAATCTCCTTGGCCCATTACAACAGCACTGACACATTCCTCATCATGTAAGCCCTCCATCCCTCCTTCTCCAGGTGCATGGGGACTGCCTGGTGCCTGGCCCACGTATCATTCATACTGTTGTGGTGCATCTCTAAGTTTTACCCCATCTCAAGGTGCCATGTTATCCGGCTAGCAACTAGCTACTACACTTGAGATGTTACAAAGTGTTTATGGAAATATGTATTTTAGAGGAAGTAGTCTTACCTGTAGATGGCATAGCCATGGTAGGTGAGGAGAAGAGGATTCAGACATGGAACAAAAAAGAGAAAAATAAATCAGTCAGGTAAATCAGAACAGATATTAAGCTCAGGGAATTACCATTTCCATGCCATACTAAATTAATATCAAAATGCCTTTTGGAAGCATTCTGTCCTTAATGTATAAGCTCTGAGATAGGAAATTAAATTACCTTTAGATAATAATAGTTTTCCATTTAGTTTGATACATGCCGGTACAGTCAACCCAAAACACAAGTTACAAAATTCAAATCAGCCAACAACACCGCTCTTGTGTGTCAGAGAAGAATGAATTCCGGTCTTGAGTGTGTATAGAATGTATAGAGTGTGTATAGAATGTATAGTGTGAATAGAATGTATAGAGTGTGTATAGAAAGTATAGAGTGTGTATAGAATGTAAGTGTGTATAGAATGTATAGAGTGTGTATAGAATGTATAGAGTGTGTATAGAATGTATAGAGTGTGTATAGAATGTATAGAGTCTATAGAGTGTGTATAGAATGTTTAGAGTGTGTATAGAATGTACAGAGTGTGTATAGAATGTACAGAGTGTGTATAGAACGTATAGAGTGTGTATAGAACACATGGAGTGTGTATGGAGTGTATAGAGTACATGGAGTGCATGAAGTGGGTATTGAATGTTGGAGTGTGTATAAAATGTATAGAGTGTGTATAGAATCTATAGAGTGTGTATAGAGCACATGGAGTGTGTATGAAGTGTATAGAGTACATGGAGTGCATGGAGTGGGTATTGAATGTATGGAGTGTGTATAAAATGTATATAGAATATATGGAGTGTGTATAAAATGTATATAGAATATATAGAGTGTGTATAAAATGTACATAGAATATTTGGAGTGTGTATAAAATGTATATAGAATATTTGGAGTGTGTATAAAATGTACATAGAATATATGGAGTGTGTATAAAATGTACATAGAATATATAGAGTGTGTATAAAATGTACGTAGAATATATAGAGTGTGTATAAAATGTATATAGAATATTTGGAGTGTGTATAAAATGTATATAGAGTATATGGAGTGTGTATAAAATGTATATAGAATATATGGAGTGTGTATAAAATGTACATAGAATATATGGAGTGTGTATAAAATGTATATAGAATATATAGAGTGTGTATCAAATGTATATAGAATATATGGAGTGTGTATAAAATGTATATAGAATATATGGAGTGTGTATAAAATGTATATAGAATGTATGGAGTGTGTATAAAATGTATATAGAGTGTATATTCATTTTACCTTTATTTAACTATTTAACTGGAGTGTGTATAGAGTGTATGGAGTGTGTATAGATTGTATGGAGTGTGTATAGAGTGCATGCAGTGTGTCTAGAGTGCATGGAGTGTGTATGGAGTGTGTATAAAGTGTATAGAGTGCATGGAGTGTGAATAGAGTGAATTGAGTTTGTATAGAGTGTATGGAGTGTGTATAGAGTGTATGGAGTGTGTATAGAGTGTATGGAGTGTATGGAGTGTGTATAGAGTGTATGGAGTGTATGGAGTGTATATAGAGTGTATGGAGTGTATGGAGTGTGTATAGAGTGAATGGAGTGTGTATAGAGTGTATGGAGTGTGTATAGAGTGTATAGAGTGAATGGAGTTTGTATAGAGTGTATGGAGTGTGTATAGAGTGAATGAAGTTTGTATAGAGTGTATGGAGTGTGTATAGATTGTATAGAGTGTATGGAGTGTGTATAGATTGTATAGAGTGTATGGAGTGTATATAGATTGTATAGAGTGTATGGAGTGTGTATAGAGTGAATGGAGTTTGTATAGAGTGTATGGAGTGTGTATAGATTGTATAGAGTGTATGGAGTGTGTATAGATTGTATAGAGTGTATGGAGAGTGTATAGATTGTATAGAATGTGTGGAGTGTGTATAGAGTGAATGGAGTTTGTATAGAGTGTATGGAGTGTGTATAGATTGTATAGAGTGTATGGAGTGTGTATAGAGTGAATGGAGTGTGTATAGATTGTATAGAGTGTATGGAGTGCGTATAGAGTGAATGGAGTGTGTATAGATTGTATAGAGTGTATGGAGTGTGTATAGATTGTATAGAGTGTATGGAGTGCGTATAGAGTGTATGGAGTGTGTATAGATTGTATAGAGTGTATGGAGTGTGTATAGAGTGTATGGAGTGTGTATAGATTGTATAGAGTGTATGGAGTGTGTATAGAGTGTATGGAGTGTATGGAGAGTGTACTCTGAGGAAGAGGAACGTACACATGGATTTAATTATGGTCAAGCAGACCTGACTCTATTTGTTTTCATTTGACTGATTTATCCCCTTTCATTTGGCAGCTGGCTAACATACTTGCCCCAGACCCTCACACCAGACCCTGAGCCCCTACCCTGGGGTGAGGGGATACAGCTGGTTCTGGGAGGGGGAGAAGTGGGGGGGGTGAAGGGGTGAGGAAGGGAGTTATGGGGGTGGCTCTCCTGCTGGGGTACATGACCCTGGGCAGTGTGGTGGAGGACGCAGAGCCCGTCAGATGCTTCAGAGAAGGAAATAGAGATGATGTCTTTGTTAAACAGGAGGACACCTGTCATGTGTACATATATACTCTGTGTACACATACTGAAGGGGTTTAGTCACTGCAATATTGCATGTGACCCCAATGTCTTTCATCTTGGGTAAACACATTTCCTTTGGTCCAAAGCCTTGGGGGAAAGGGGATATCCCATCTGTGAGTTGGAGGGGGGGTATTAGATATTAGGACCAACGTCCCAGATTACATGACGGCTCTAAATCGATTCCCCAAGGGAAATCTTTCTATGAATTTACTGCAGCCAAGCATTGGGTCTCTCTCTAACCATATACTGATGGTCTGCTGGCTGTCTGTTAAGTGGGATGCTATGTGGAGGCAGAGGGAATTCACTGAACACTGAACAATGTGCACAATCACATCTTATATCGGTTTGTGAAAACAGCAGAATCTACAAACCATCAATTCAAAAATGGAAAAGGAAACGATCCAAGATATATGATCTACAATTTCTTGTGACTAGAATTCTCTGATACATTCCATTCATCTCGCCTTCTCTCTCTTCATGTCCCAGGCTCCAACTGAGGATCACACCTTAGCTTTGTGTTCACATTACACACAGCCACTTGTGCCTATACATTCATCAACCCATGCAGCGTGATATAGGCCCAGCAGCTCTGTAAAGGTGTACCATATCATAACCACCTGTCATAGCAGGAAGCAGACCATATGCAACAACTGCCGAACGTTCCTTCCTGTCACATCAAAGAAAAACAGGGAGGAAGTGTATTAGACGGCTGTGCTGTTGTGTATGAAGCTCAGTCTGGTTTATTTATCAGTTTGTTTCACATAGCTTCAAGACAAAGAGTCTGAGAAACCATTCTCATAAATTAGGGCAGAATTGGAAAAAACGAAAAAGGATTGCAACTGAACAGTAAAACATGTCCACACTGCTAAATCGTTGGGAAATGATTGCTAGAATAGACAGACAGCTCTAGTAGCTGTATTTCAATTTCTGTCTAATGGACAACATGTCTCCGGTCCAGTCTACCCTATTCTACAGGCATTCTCCCCCGACCATTAGATTTACAACCTGGCCTGGGCTAGAGGCTGCAGGCTGGAGGTGGAGGGGGCTTGGCCGGGCCCATCAGTAAGGGGTTAAACAGCACAGTTAAGATTTAAAGGGCCGGTAAGTGGTTCCATTAGCCAGGCTGACTGCTGCCGCAGGGTAGGAGGTAGTAGAGGTGGGAAGGTAGGTGAGGTAAGGGAGGTAGTAGAGGTGGGCAGGTGGGAAGGTAGGTGAGGTAAGGGAGGTAGTAGAAGTGGAGAGGTGGGAAGGTAGGTGAGGTAAGGGAGGTAGTAGAGGTGGGGAGGTGGGAAGGTAGGTGAGGTAAGGGAGGTAGTAGAGGTGGGGAGGTGGGAAGGTAGGTGAGGTAAGGGAGGTAGTAGAGGTGGAGAGGTGGGAAGGTAGGTGAGGTAAGGGAGGTAGTAGAGGTGGGGAGGTGGGAAAGTAGGTGAGGTAAGGGAGGTAGTAGAGGTGGAGAGGTGGGAAGGTAGGTGAGGTAAGGGAGGTAGTAGAGGTGGGGAGGTGGGAAGGTAGGTGAGGTAAGGGAGGTAGTAGAGGTGGAGTGGTAGGAAGGTAGGTGAGGTAAGGGAGGTAGTAGAGGTGGGGAATTGGGAAGGTAGGTGAGGTAAAGGAGAGAGTAGAGGTCGGGAGGTGGGAAGGTAGGTGAGGTAAGGGAGGTAGTAGAGGTGGAGAGGTGGGAAGGTAGGTGAGGTAAAGGAGAGAGTAGAGGTCGGGAGGTGGGAAGGTAGGTGAGGTAAGGGAGGTAGTAGAGGTGGAGAGGTGGGAAGGTAGGTGAGGTAAGGGAGGTAGTAGAGGTGGGGAGGTGGGAAGGTAGGTGAGGTAAGGGAGGTAGTAGAGGTGGGGAATTGGGAAGGTAGGTGAGGTAAGGGAGGTAGTTGAGGTGGGGAGGTGGGAAGGTAGTTGAGGTAAGGGAGGTAGTAGAGGTGGAGAGGTGGGAAGGTAGGTGAGGTAAGGGAGGTAGTAGAGGTGGGCAATTGGGAAGGTAGGTGAGGTAAGGGAGGTAGTAGAGGTGGGGAGGTGGGAAGGTAGGTGAGGTAAGGGAGGTAGTAGAGGTGGAGAGGTGGGAAGGTAGGTGAGGTAAGGGAGGTAGTAGAGGTGGGGAGGTGGGAAGGTAGGTGAGGTAAGGGAGGTAGTAGAGGTGGGGAGGTGGGAAGGTAGGTGAGGTAAGGGAGGTAGTAGAGGTGGGGAGGTGGGAAGGTAGGTGAGGTAAGGGACGTAGTAGAGGTGGAGAGGTGGGAAGGAAGGTGGGTAAGGGGGTAGTAGAGGTGGAGAGGTGGGAAGGTAGGTGCGGTAAGGGAGGTAGTAGAGGTGGGGAGGTGGGAAGGTAGGTGAGGTAAGGGAGGTAGTAGAGGTGGGGAGGTGGGAAGGTAGGTGAGGTAAGGGAGGTAGTAGAGGTGGAGAGGTGGGAAGGTAGGTGAGGTAAGGGAGGTAGTAGAGGTGGGGAGGTGGGAAAGTAGGTGAGGTAAGGGAGGTAGTAGAGGTGGAGAGGTGGGAAGGTAGGTGAGGTAAGGGAGGTAGTAGAGGTGGGGAGGTGGGAAGGTAGGTGAGGTAAGGGAGGTAGTAGAGGTGGAGTGGTAGGAAGGTAGGTGAGGTAAGGGAGGTAGTAGAGGTGGGGAATTGGGAAGGTAGGTGAGGTAAAGGAGAGAGTAGAGGTGGGGAGGTGGGAAGGTAGGTGAGGTAAGGGAGGTAGTAGAGGTGGAGAGGTGGGAAGGTAGGTGAGGTAAGGGAGGTAGTAGAGGTGGGGAGGTGGGAAGGTAGGTGAGGTAAGGGAGGTAGTAGAGGTGGAGAGGTAGGAAGGTAGGTGAGGTAAGGGAGGTAGTAGAGGTGGGGAGGTGGGAAGGTAGGTGAGGTAAGGGAGGTAGTAGAGGTGGGGAATTGGGAAGATAGGTGAGGTAAGGGAGGTAGTTGAGGTGGGGAGGTGGGAAGGTAGTTGAGGTAAGGGAGGTAGTAGAGGTGGAGAGGTGGGAAGGTAGGTGAGGTAAGGGAGGTAGTAGAGGTGGGCAATTGGGAAGGTAGGTGAGGTAAGGGAGGTAGTAGAGGTGGGGAGGTGGGAAGGTAGGTGAGGTAAGGGAGGTAGTAGAGGTGGAGAGGTGGGAAGGTAGGTGAGGTAAGGGAGGTAGTAGAGGTGGGGAGGTGGGAAGGTAGGTGAGGTAAGGAGGTAGTAGAGGTGGGGAGGTGGGAAGGTAGGTGAGGTAAGGGAGGTAGTAGAGGTGGGGAGGTGGGAAGGTAGGTGAGGTAAGGGAGGTAGTAGAGGTGGGGAGGTGGGAAGGTAGGTGAGGTAAGGGAGGTAGTAGAGGTGGAGAGGTGGGAAGGTAGGTGAGGTAAGGGAGGTAGTAGAGGTGGGGAGGTGGGAAGGTAGGTGAGGTAAGGGAGGTAGTAGAGGTGGAGTGGTGGGAAGGTAGGTGAGGTAAGGGAGGTAGTAGAGGTGGGGAATTGGGAAGGTAGGTGAGGTAAAGGAGAGAGTAGAGGTCGGGAGGTGGGAAGGTAGGTGAGGTTAGGGAGGTAGTAGAGGTGGAGAGGTGGGAAGGTAGGTGAGGTAAGGGAGGTAGTAGAGGTGGGGAGGTGGGAAGGTAGGTGAGGTAAGGGAGGTAGTAGAGGTGGAGAGGTAGGAAGGTAGGTGAGGTAAGGGAGGTAGTAGAGGTGGGGAGGTGGGAAGGTAGGTGAGGTAAGGGAGGTAGTAGAGGTGGGGAATTGGGAATGTAGGTGAGGTAAGGGAGGTAGTTGAGGTGGGGAGGTGGGAAGGTAGTTGAGGTAAGGGAGGTAGTAGAGGTGGAGAGGTGGGAAGGTAGGTGAGGTAAGGGAGGTAGTAGAGGTGGAGAGGTGGGAAGGTAGGTGAGGTAAGGGAGGTAGTAGAGGTGGGGAGGTGGGAAGGTAGGTGAGGTAAGGGAGGTAGTAGAGGTGGAGAGGTGGGAAGGTAGGTGAGGTAAGGGAGGTAGTAGAGGTGGGGAGGTGGGAAGGTAGGTGAGGTAAGGGAGGTAGTAGAGGTGGAGAGGTGGGAAGGTAGGTGAGGTAAGGGAGGTAGTAGAGGTGGAGAGGTGGGAAGGTAGGTGAGGTAAGGGAGGTAGTAGAGGTGGAGAGGTGGGAAGGTAGGTGAGGTAAGGGAGGTAGTAGAGGTGGGGAGGTGGGAAGGTAGGTGAGGTAAGGGAGGTAGTAGAGGTGGAGAGGTAGGAAGGTAGGTGAGGTAAGGGAGGTAGTAGAGGTGGGGAGGTGGGAAGGTAGGTGAGGTAAGGGAGGTAGTAGAGGTGGGGAGGTGGGAAGGTAGGTGAGGTAATGGAGGTAGTAGAGGTGGAGAGGTGAGAAGGTAGGTGAGGTAAGGACGGTAGTAGAGGTGGAGAGGTGGGAAGGTAGGTGAGGTAAGGGAGGTAGTAGAGGTGGGGAGGTGGGAAGGTAGGTGAGGTAAGGGAGGTAGTAGAGGTGGGGAGGTGGGAAGGTAGGTGAGGTAAGGGAGGTAGTAGAGGTGGAGAGGTGGGAAGGTAGGTGAGGTAAGGGAGGTAGTATAGGTGGGGAGGTGGGAAGGTAGGTGAGGTAAGGGAGGTAGTAGAGGTGGAGAGGTGGGAAGGTAGGTGAGGTAAGGGAGGTAGTAGAGGTGGGGAGGTGGGAAGGTAGTTGAGGTAAGGGAGGTAGTAGAGGTGGAGAGGTGGGAAGGTAGGTGAGGTAAGGGAGGTAGTAGAGGTGGGAAGGAAGGTGAGGTAAGGGAGGTAGTAGAGGTGGGGAGGTGGGAAGGTAGGTGAGGTAAGGGAGGTAGTAAAGGTGGGAAGGTAGGTGAGGTAAGGGAGGTAGTAGAGGTGGAGAGGTGGGAAGGTAGGTGAGGTAAGGGAGGTAGTAGAGGTGGGGAGGTGGGAAGGTAGGTGAGGTAAGGGAGGTAGTAGAGGTGGAGAGGTGGGAAGGTAGGTGAGGTAAGGATGGAGGAACAGAACAGAACTTCTGCACTCAACAATCCGGTCGCATTTCGCTTCGCTCCACAGGTAGTATCACATTTTTCATTTCATTACAGTACAACGGCTTGATTTGTTTGATCGTAGCTAGCTACATAGCTAGCTACATAGCCGTCTTTGTATCAAAGATAATTGTGTAGTCTAGAGCGATTTCCTAGGTTAGCTAGCCAGCTATTGTCGTTCTTTTAACGCAACGTAACGTAATCAACACTGCTAGCTAACCAGCTAGCCCCGAATAGCAGCACAGTAGAAACTATTACACTCAACGGAACGACTTGATTAGTGTAGTGTCAACAACGCAGCCAATGCCAGCTAGCCTACATAGTCAACAACGCAGCCTCTGCCAGCTAGCCTACTTCAGCAGTACTGTATCATTTTAATCATTTTAGTCAATAAGATTCTTGCTACGTAAGCTTAACTTTCTGAACACTCGTGACGTGTAGTCCACTTGTCATTCCAATCTCCTTTGCATTAGCGTAGCCTCTTGTGTAGCCTGTCAACTATGTGTCTGTCTATCCCTGTTCTCTCCTCTCTGCACAGACCATACAAACGCTCCACACCGCGTGGCCGCGGCCACCCTAATCTGGTGGTCCCAGCGCGCACGACCCACGTGGAGTTCCAGGTCTCCGGTAGCCTCTGGAACTGCCGATCTGCGGCCAACAAGGCAGAGTTCATCTCCGCCTATGTCTCCCTCCAGTCCCTCGACTTCTTGGCACTGACGGAAACATGGATCACCACAGACAACACTGCTACTCCTACTGCTCTCTCTTCGTCTGCCCACGTGTTCTCGCACACCCCGAGAGCTTCTGGTCAGCGGGGTGGTGGCACCGGGATCCTCATCTCTCCCAAGTGGTCATTCTCTCTTTCTCCCTTACCCATCTGTCTATCGCCTCCTTTGAATTCCATGCTGTCACAGTTACCAGCCCTTTCAAGCTTAACATCCTTATCATTTATCGCCCTCCAGGTTCCCTCGGAGAGTTCATCAATGAGCTTGATGCCTTGATAAGCTCCTTTCCTGAGGACGGCTCACCTCTCACAGTTCTGGGCGACTTTAACCTCCCCACGCCTACCTTTGACTCATTCCTCTCTGCCTCCTTCTTTCCACTCCTCTCCTCTTTTGACCTCACCCTCTCACCTTCCCCCTACTCACAAGGCAGGAAATACGCTCGACCTCATCTTTACTAGATGCTGTTCTTCCACTAACCTCGTTGCAACTCCCCTCCAAGTCTCCGACCACTACCTTGTATCCTTTTCCCTCTCGCTCTCATCCAACACTTCCCACACTGCCCCTACTCGGATGGTATCGCGCCGTCCCAACCTTCGCTCTCTCTCCCCGCTACTCTCTCCTCTTCCATCCTATCATCTCTTCCCTCTGCTCAAACCTTCTCCAACCTATCTCCTGATTCTGCCTCCTCAACCCTCCTCTCCTCCCTTTCTGCATCCTTTGACTCTCTATGTCCCCTATCCTCCAGGCCGGCTCGGTCCTCCCCTCCCGCTCCGTGGCTCGGCGACTCATTGCGAGCTCACAGAACAGGGCTCCGGGCAGCCGAGCGGAAATGGAGGAAAACTCGCCTCCCTGCGGACCTGACATCCTTTCACTCCCTCCTCTCTACATTTTCCTCTTCTCTCTCTGCTGCTAAAGCCACTTTCTACCACTCTAAATTCCAAGCATCTGCCTCTAACCCTAGGAAGCTCTTTGCAACCTTCTCCTCCCTCCTGAATCCTCCTCCCCCTCCCCCTCCTCCCTCTCTGCAGATAACTTCGTCAACCATTTTGAAAAGAAGGTCGACGACATCCGATCCTCGTTTGCTAAGTCAAACGACACCGCTGGTTCTGCTCACACTGCCCTACCCTGTGCTCTGACCTCTTTCTCCCCTCTCTCTCCAGATGAAATCTCGCGTCTTGTGACGGCCGGCCGCCCAACAACCTGCCCGCTTGACCCTATCCCCTCCTCTCTTCTCCAGACCATTTCCGGAGACCTTCTCCCTTACCTCACCTCGCTCATCAACTCATCCCTGACCGCTGGCTACGTCCCTTCCGTCTTCAAGAGAGTGAGAGTTGCACCCCTTCTGAAAAAACCTACACTCGATCCCTCCGATGTCAACAACTACAGACCAGTATCCCTTCTTTCTTTTCTCTCCAAAACTCTTGAACGTGCCGTCCTTGGCCAGCTCTCCCGCTATCTCTCTCAGAATGACCTTCTTGATCCAAATCAGTCAGGTTTCAAGACTAGTCATTCAACTGAGACTGCTCTTCTCTGTATCACGGAGGCGCTCCGCACTGCTAAAGCTAACTCTCTCTCCTCTGCTCTCATCCTTCTAGACCTATCGGCTGCCTTCGATACTGTGAACCATCAGATCCTCCTCTCCACCCTCTCCGAGTTGGGCATCTCCGGCGCGGCCCACGCTTGGATTGCGTCCTACCTGACAGGTCGCTCCTACCAGGTGGCGTGGCGAGAATCCGTCTCCACACCACGTGCTCTCACCACTGGTGTCCCCAGGGCTCTGTTCTAGGCCCTCTCCTATTCTCGCTATACACCAAGTCACTTGGCTCTGTCATAACCTCACATGGTCTCTCCTATCATTGCTATGCAGACGACACACAATTAATCTTCTCCTTTCCCCCTTCTGATGACCAGGTGGCGAATCGCATCTCTGCATGTCTGGCAGACATATCCGTGTGGATGACGGATCACCACCTCAAGCTGAACCTCGGCAAGACGGAGCTGCTCTTCCTCCCGGGGAAGGACTGCCCGTTCCATGATCTCGCCATCACGGTTGACAACTCCATTGTGTCCTCCTCCCAGAGCGCTAAGAACCTTGGCGTGATCCTGGACAACACCCTGTCGTTCTCAACTAACATCAAGGCGGTGGCCCGTTCCTGTAGGTTCATGCTCTACAACATCCGCAGAGTACGACCCTGCCTCACACAGGAAGCGGCGCAGGTCCTAATCCAGGCACTTGTCATCTCCCGTCTGGATTACTGCAACTCGCTGTTGGCTGGGCTCCCTGCCTGTGCCATTAAACCCCTACAACTCATCCAGAACGCCGCAGCCCGTCTGGTGTTCAACCTTCCCAAGTTCTCTCACGTCACCCCGCTCCTCCGCTCCCTCCACTGGCTTCCAGTTGAAGCTCGCATCCGCTACAAGACCATGGTGCTTGCCTACGGAGCTGTGAGGGGAACGGCACCTCAGTACCTCCAGGCTCTGATCAGGCCCTACACCCAAACAAGGGCACTGCGTTCATCCACCTCTGGCCTGCTCGCCTCCCTACCACTGAGGAAGTACAGTTCCCGCTCAGCCCAGTCAAAACTGTTCGCTGCTCTGGCCCCCCAATGGTGGAACAAACTCCCTCACGACGCCAGGACAGCGGAGTCAATCACCACCTTCCGGAGACACCTGAAACCCCACCTCTTTAAGGAATACCTAGGATAGGATAAAGTAATCCTTCTCACCCCCCCCCTTAAAAGATTTAGATGCACTATTGTAAAGTGGCTGTTCCACTGGATGTCTTAAGGTGAACGCACCAATTTGTAAGTCGCTCTGGATAAGAGCGTCTGCTAAATGACTTAAATGTAAAAAAAAATGTAAATGTAAGGGAGGTAGTAGAGATGGGGAGGTGGGAAGGTAGGTGAGGTAAGGGAGGTAGTAGAGGTGGGGAGGTGGGAAGGTAGGTGAGGTAAGGGAGGTAGTAAAGGTGGGAAGGTAGGTGAGGTAAGGGAGGTAGTAGAGGTGGGGAGGTGGGAAGGTAAGGGAGGTAGTAGAGGTGGAGAGGTGGGAAGGTAGGTGAGGTAAGGGAGGTAGTAGAGGTGGAGAGGTGGGAAGGTAGGTGAGGTAAGGGAGGTAGTAGAGGTGGGGAGGTAGGTTAGGTAAGGGAGGTAGTAGAGGTGGAGAGGTGGGAATGTAGGTGAGGTAAGGGAGGTAGTAGAGGTGGGGAGGTGGGAAGGTAGGTGAGGTAAGGGAGGTAGTAGAGGTGGAGAGGTGGGAAGGTAGGTGAGGTAAGGGAGGTAGTAGAGGTGGGAAGGTAGGTGAGGTAAGGGAGGTAGTAGAGGTGGGGAGGTGGGAAGGTAGGTGAGGTAAGGGAGGTAGTAGAGGTGGGGAGGTGGGAAGGTAGGTGAGGTAAGGGAGGTAGTAGAGGTGGGGAGGTGGGAAGGTAGGTGAGGTAAGGAGGTAGTAGAGGTGGGGAGGTGGGAAGGTAGGCGAGGTAAGGGAGGTAATGGAGGTGGGAAGGTAGGGGTGCTAAGAGGTTGGTGAGGGGGTGGGGGGTAAGGAAGGTAGGGGAGGTAAAGGAGTTGGGGGATAGGGGAGGTAAGAGAGTGAGAGACAGAGGATGAGGTAGGACGGGGTGGGGAGGTAAGAGGGTGAGAGAGGGGATGAGGTAGAACGGGGTGGGGAGGTAAGAGGGTGAGAGAGGGGATGAGGTAGGACGGGGTGGGGAGGTAAGAGGGTGAGAGAGGGGATGAGGTGTTATGAGATATCAGGTCATGGTGGAAGCTGGAGGTGGGAAAGGTCAGCTTAGATAAAGACTCCATCCTCTGCAACACACATCAAATCAAAGCTCCAGTCCCTTGTTCTTCCATCCCAGCAGAGTCCCTTGTTCTTCCATCCCAGCAGAGTCCCTTGTTGCTACACGGAAGCTACAGGAAGCACCTCACTCTCTCAGGATCCCCTCACAGGAAATGAGAGCAAGAGACTTAGGAAAACTTTCATCCCTGTGGTCTATATACTTTCACCTTCAAAGAAACAAAACACCACCAAAACCATCTCAGTCTTACAGGAGAACTGAGCATCGCTAGAATCTTCTCTGTTCTACCATCAGTTATCGACCACAGTAACCGTCAGTAAGTTGACCAGCACATCCAATCAGCAGAAGTCTCTGTTCTCCTAAATGGGAAATTAACTTGATGTCAGAGGGTACTAACGAGTGCTTCCCTGTTTATTAAAATTAGGATTGTTCGTCAGTGGTTGCGAGAAGCTGGTCATTGGCTTCCTACGTGTCAGGGTGGGCAGGGATTAGTTGTCTGTGTGTGACGGTGGTTCTGTTTGGTTCGGCCTGTGTGTGTGTTAGGGGCGATAATGCAGGCCGTGTGGGCCAAGCTGGGGTAGCCGTGTTCACACTCACTGAGGTCTGCAGCAGTTACCCTTCTCTGGGCCTCCGGACCCCGATCCTCCCAGTCTGGTCCTGCTTCTCTACATACAGTAGCACCATCTAACACACAGGACCTACTGCAGAACACACTGACCCACCAGGACCCTCTAAATCCAACACACACCTACTCTGTCACACACACACTGTTCCTAGGGACTCTGCTTAGGGTCGGCTTTATCCTTCCCTCATGTGACTCATGAGCTAAAGCTAAACCTAGAGCTAGAGCTAAAGCTAAACCTAGAGCTAAACCTAGAGCTAAAGGTTTAGAGACACAAGTAAGATCCCCATTTGTTACTCTACCGAACCATCACAAAATAAACCCTCTGTAGTCTCTACAACACACACACACACTCCAATAAGGATTGACTCCATAGTAAGGACAGCTCTAAGTGGACGGGCCTAGGTCAGGGGTTCCCAAACTTTTTTTGGACCACGACCCCATTTTGATATCTGAAAATTCTTGCGAGCCCAACCATGTGAAAGAAATGATGTAATTAACAGCAAAAGTTTACTTTTTTATTTGGGGCTTTGGCAGAATTGAAAAACATTCTAACAGTATTTCTGATTGGCTTCTCAACTCACCATCATATACTTTTAATGTGGGGCTATGACAGTCAATTCCAAATGAGTCTGACATAATGTCTCTTATCTCACCACTAATACAATGGGTGATGCTTGTCACGTCAGAGATTCTCTCTTTTTTTTTTACCCCTTTTTCTCCCCAATTTCGTGGTATCCAATTGTTAGTAGCTACTATCTTGTCTCATCGCGAGACGAAGGTTGAAGGTCATGCGTCCTCCGATACACAACCCAACCAAGCCGCACTGCTTCTTAACACAGCGCGCATCCAACCCGGAAGCCAGCCGCACCAATGTGTCGGAGGAAACACCGTGCACCTGGCGACCTTGGTTAACTTGCACTGCGCCCAGGCGCCACAGGAGTCGCTGGATGGATATTTGTTTTAATGCAGAGAGAGCACTGAATCCAGCTTCACACAGTTATGACCTGGTGAAGGGTACCATGAGCTCAGACGGAGATATAAGAGTATTCAGAGATCATCCGTTCACCTACTCTGTGTCTCACAAAGACATGGCACTCGGAACCCAAAATCACAAATTTGGACTCATCGGAACCAAAGGACAGATTTTCACCAGTACAATGTCCATTGCTCGTGTTTCTTGGCCTAAGCAAGTCTCTTCTTATTATTGGTATCCTTTAGTAGTGGTTTCTTTGCAGCAATTCAACCATGCAGGCCTGATTCACTCTGATTCAGTCTCCTCTGAACAGTTGATGATGAGATGTGTCTGTTACTTGAACTCTGAGGCTGGTAACTCTAATGAGCGTATCACACACACACACACACACACACACACACACACACACACACACACACACACACACACACACACACACACACACACACACACACACACACACTTAGTGTGAAACACATATTTTATGTGTCCCAGCCTGCAGCTGTCTATCCTTTATAGCCCGGCCCAGTAAATCTGTGATGGTGATGAAGAGTTCCAGCCAGAACTAAATATTTATTTCAATAATCTACAGCTTTCATTTCAATTTGAGCTTACACCACATACTTAACACACACACCCGCTCAGAAATTCTGCCTGGATTTAAGAGAAGGTTTCAACCCAGCGCTTTAATAACTGTGTTAATTCAGAGCTCAAAAACATCATCTGAGATACATTTCCCCTGCCTTCATGTCCTTTATTCTCTGTCCACATTACTGGAACTGAGAATATATGAAGACCATACAGTACATCACAGGCCATCACGTGTGTGTGTGTGTGTGTGTGTGTGTGTGTGTGTGTGTGTGTGTGTGTGTGTGTGTGTGTGTGTGTGTGTGTGTGTCTGCCTGTGTGTTGAGCACTTGAGCAGCCAGGAGCTTTCTTATTACTGAATGAAGTCCTGTGGAAGCGCTAGCTGCTTCTACTGAACATGAACACTTCTATTATTAACTCACAGCACAGCGCGCACACACACACACACACACACCACAAACACACACACACATTTCCCTTCACCATGCGGGACCGCTACCCTTTGAAGAGGCTGGGGCCTGACGCGAGGCGTAGTGTCTCACTGCTTTCAAACACACACTACCCTTCTGCCAGGAAACCTCAATTCACAGCCTGTCACAGCTCTATTAGTACACACACACCGACACACACACACACACACACACGCACACACACACACACATACACACGCTCACCAAGAGAAGGAGAGAAGGAGTGAGAAGAGGAAGTTCTGCTCAGACTTTGTTTTTTTATGGAGGTGTGTAGTGAGAAGTCTTAGTGAGGTTTACCACCATTTGTATGACAGGTTTAGAATGAGGGCATCTTGTAATCTACACAACATCATACACTGAAAACGTAATCACTTACTGTGTACTGTCACATTGAGGCGTATTAGTACTGTACACTAACAGTCTGCACATAGACACTGGTGGAAAACAAGTCCGGTGTTTGGAGCACGAACTGAAAGATTGATTCACGCAAGGGACTCAGCTAAGTAAGTTATACTGATAGAAATGAGAAGCTGTCAAAAATGTTTTCTGAACTATCTCCCACACTGCTTTTTCTGTCTGTCTTCTGTCTATACGTTTTGCAAATTCGTAATATATTGTATAATTTGCAATTCGGAAAATGTCATATGAATTGTAATTCGTAACATATCATACAAAATGGATGATGCACATCCACAAATGAATATGAAACATAACATATGATACTAAATTGTGTTTTTTTGGTTTACGTATAGAATAATACGAAATGCTCTGAGACCACGTTGTTCTACAGAGTCCTGGTTAATGCTCTCTGAGAATGGGATTTTATGTACTGGAGGTTAGAGGTCAAGTTTGCAAAGACTGGGATTGCTCAGAAAGCTCCTTGACTCTGACAGGCCTCCACCACACAAACAGCTCATAATCTCCCCCCTGGCCTTCAGTTAGAGCCCCTCTAACACACACACACACACACACACACACACACACACACAAACACACACACACAAGGACTCAGTTTCCAGTCCATCAGTAACCCTCCACCAGCCTTGTGTCCCCTGATTCTCCTCCCCGTTTCCTGGTAATTGCTTTTTAAAGGGGTCTCTGAAAGCTTTTCTCCTTCCTACCCTCAGTTTGTTTAATCTAGTTAATTAGTGTGGATCACCAGTCAGGTCTCCTGGTTGGCCAGGTCTTTGTGGGGAAAAAGACTGACTGACTGGCTGGTTGACTGACTAGCTGACTGACTGACTAGCTTATAAACTGTCTGAATGACTGAGCAGCTGACTGACTAGCTGAATGACTGACTAGGATAAACTCTCTGACTGACTAGCTGACGAGTTGACTGACTAACTATCTGACTTTCTGATTAGCTGACTGACTGAATAACTAGTAACTGACTGACTAGCTTACTG
>NC_088417.1:82539316-82651326 GCF_034236695.1 Oncorhynchus nerka
GGCAGAGTGTGTGAATGTGTGTGTGTGGCAGGGTGTGTGTATGTGTGTGTGTGGCAGGGTGTGTGTATGTGTGTGTGTGGCAGGGTGTGTGTATGTGTGTGTGTGGCAGGGTGTGTGTATGTGTGTGTGTGGCAGGGTGTGTGTATGTGTGTGTGGCAGGATGTGTGTATGTGTGTGTGTGGCAGGATGTGTGTATGTGTGTGTGTGGCAGGGTGTGTGTATGTGTGTGTGTGGCAGGATGTGTGTATGTGTGTGTGTGGCAGGGTGTGTGTATGTGTGTGTGTGGCAGGGTGTGTGTATGTGTGTGTGGCAGGGTGTGTGTATGTGTGTGTGGCAGGGTGTGTGTATGTGTGTGTGGCAGGATGTGTGTATGTGTGTGTGTGGCAGGGTGTGTGTATGTGTGTGTGTGGCAGGATGTGTGTATGTGTGTGTGTGGCAGGGTGTGTGTATGTGTGTGTGTGGCAGGGTGTGTGTATGTGTGTGTGTGGCAGGGTGTGTGTATGTGTGTGTGGCAGGATGTGTGTATGTGTGTGTGTGGGCAGGGTGTGTGTATGTGTGTGTGTGTGTGTGTAGTGTGTGTGTGTGTGTATGTGTGTGTGGCAGGGTGTGTGTATGTGTGTGTGGCAGGATGTGTGTATGTGTGTGTGTGGCAGGGTGTGTGTATGTGTGTGTGGCAGGGTGTGTGTATGTGTGTGTGTGGCAGTGTATGTGTGTGTGTGTGTGGCAGGTGTGTGTGTATGTGTGTGTGTGTGTGGCAGGGTGTGTGTATGTGTGTGGCAGGATGTGTGTATGTGTGTGTGTGGCAGGTGTGTGTGTGTGTGTGTGTGTGTAGGGTGTGTGTGTGTGTGTGTGTGCAGGGTGTGTGTATGTGTGTGTGGCAGGGTGTGTGTATGTGTGTGTGGCAGGATGTGTGTATGTGTGTGTGTGGCAGGGTGTGTGTATGTGTGTGTGTGGCAGGATGTGTGTATGTGTGTGTGGCAGGGTGTGTGTGTGTGTGTGTGGCAGGGTGTGTGTATGTGTGTGTGTGGCAGGGTGTGTGTATGTGTGTGTGGGTGTGTGTATGTGTGTGTGTGGCAGGATGTGTGTATGTGTGTGTGTGGCAGGGTGTGTGTATGTGTGTGTGGCAGGGTGTGTGTGATGTGTGTGTGTGTTAGGAACAGGATGTGTGTATGTGTGTGTGTGGGACAGGGTGTGTGTATGTGTGCTGTGTGGCTGGATGTGTGTATGTGTGTGTGTGACACAGCAGGGTGTGTGTATGTGTGTTGGTGTGGGGCGGGGATTCATTCACAGGGCATTTGTGGAGGTATGTGGATGGTTGGTATGTTGGGGTGTGTGTGATGTGTTGTGTTGGGGTGTTAGGAACACAGGGCTGGGATGTTAGGGACACAGGGCTGAGGTGTTAGGGACACAGGGCTGAGGTGTTAGGGACACAGGGCTGAGATGTTAGGGACACAGGGCTGGGGTGTTAGGGACACAGGGCTGTGGTGTTAGGGACACAGGGCTGAGGTGTTAGGGACACAGGGCTGGGATGTTAGGGACACAGGGCTGAGGTGTTAGGGACACAGGGCTGAGGTGTTAGGGACACAGGGCTGAGGTGTTAGGGACACAGGGCTGAGGTGTTAGGGACACAGGGCTGAGGTGTTAGGGACACAGGGCTGGGATGTTAGGGACACAGGGCTGGGATGTTAGGGACACAGGGCTGGGGTGTTAGGGACTCAGGGCTGGGGTGTTAGGGACACAGGGCTGGGATGTTAGGGACACAGGGCTGGGATGTTAGGGACACAGGGCTGAGGTGTTAGGGACACAGGGCTGAGGTGTTAGGGACACAGGGCTGAGGTGTTAGGGACACAGGGCTGAGTTTAGGGACAGGGACACAGGGCTGAGATGTTAGGGACACAGGGCTGAGGTGTTAGGGACACAGGGCTGAGGTGTTAGGGACACAGGGCTGAGATGTTAGGGACACAGGGCTGGGGTGTTAGGGACACAGGGCTGGGATGTTAGGGACACAGGGCTGGGATGTTAGGGACACAGGGCTGGGGTGTTAGGGACACAGGGCTGGGGTGTTAGGGACACAGGGCTGGGATGTTAGGGACACAGGGCTGGGATGTTACACAGGGCCGGGATGTTAGGACACAGGGCTGGGGTGTTAGGGACACAGGGCTGGGGTGTTAGGGACACAGGGCTGGGATGTTAGGGGGCTGGGATGTTAGGGACACAGGGCTGGGATGTTAGGGACACAGGGCTGAGATGTTAGGGACACAGGGCTGGGGTGTTAGGGACACAGGGCTGAGGTGTTAGGGACACAGGGCTGAGGTGTTAGGGACACAGGGCTGGGATGTTAGGGACACAGGGCTGAGGTGTTAGGGACACAGGGCTGAGGTGTTAGGGACACAGGGCTGAGGTGTTAGGGACACAGGGCTGAGGTGTTAGGGACACAGGGCTGAGATGTTAGGGACACAGGGCTGAGGTGTTAGGGACACAGGGCTGAGGTGTTAGGGACACAGGGCTGAGATGTTAGGGACACAGGGCTGGGGTGTTAGGGACACAGGGCTGGGATGTTAGGGACACAGGGCTGGGATGTTAGGGACACAGGGCTGGGGTGTTAGGGACACAGGGCTGAGGTGTTAGGGACACAGGGCTGGGATGTTAGGGACACAGGGCTGGGATGTTAAGGACACAGGGCTGGGGTGTTAGGGACACAGGGCTGGGGTGTTAGGGACACAGGGCTGGGTGTTAGGGACACAGGGCTGGGATGTTAGGGACACAGGGCTGAGGTGATAGGGACACAGGGCTGAGATGTTAGGGACACAGGGCTGGGGTGTTAGGGACACAGGGCTGAGGTGTTAGGGACACAGGGCTGAGGTGTTAGGGACACAGGGCTGGGATGTTAGGGACACAGGGCTGGGATGTTAGGGACACAGGGCTGGGGTGTTAGGGACACAGGGCTGGGGTGTTAGGGACACAGGGCTGGGATGTTAGGGACACAGGGCTGGGGTGTTAGGGACACAGGGCTGGGATGTTAGGGACACAGGGCTGGGGTGTTAGGGACACAGGGCTGGGATGTTAGGGACACAGGGCTGGGATGTTAGGGACACAGGGCTGGGGTGTTAGGGACACAGGGCTGGGATGTTAGGGACACAGGGCTGGGGTGTTAGGGACACAGGGCTGGGGTGTTAGGGACACAGGGCTGGGATGTTAGGGACAGGGCTGAGGGCTGGGGTGTTAGGGACACAGGGCTGAGGTGTTAGGGACACAGGGCTGGGATGTTAGGGACACAGGGCTGGGATGTTAGGGACACAGGGCTGGGGTGTTAGGGACACAGGGCTGGGGTGTTAGGGACACAGGGCTGGGATGTTAGGGACACAGGGCTGGGATGTTAGGGACACAGGGCTGGGGTGTTAGGGACACAGGGCTGGGATGTTAGGGACACAGGGCTGGGGTGGGGTGGGGTGTTAGGGACACAGGGCTGGGATTAGGGACACAGGGCTGGGATGTTAGACACAGGGCTGGGGTGTTAGGGACACAGGGCTGAGATGTTAGGGACACAGGGCTGGGGTGTTAGGGACACAGGGCTGGGATGTTAGGGACACAGGGCTGGGATGTTAGGGACACAGGGCTGGGGTGTTAGGGACACAGGGCTGTGTTAGGGACACAGGGCTGAGATGTTAGGGACACAGGGCTGGGTGTTAGGGACACAGGGCTGAGGTGTTAGGGACACAGGGCTGGGGCTGGGATGTTAGGGACACAGGGCTGGGGTGTTAGGGACACAGGGCTGGGGTGTTAGGGACACAGGGCTGGGGTGTTAGGGACACAGGGCTGGGGTGTTAGGGACACAGGGCTGGGATGTTAGGGACACAGGGCTGGGGTGTTAGGGACACAGGGCTGGGATGTTAGGGACACAGGGCTGGGATGTTAGGGACACAGGGCTGGGATGTTACAGGGACACAGGGCTGGGATGTTAGGGACACAGGGCTGGGGTGGGGTGGGGTGTTAGGGATACAGGGCTGGGGTGTTAGGGACACAGGGCTGGGATGTTAGGGACACAGGGCTGGTGTGTTAGGGACACAGGGCTGGGGTGTTAGGGACACAGGGCTGGGATGTTAAGGACACAGGGCTGGGATGTTAGGGACACAGGGCTGAGGTGTTAGGGACACAGGGCTGAGATGTTAGGGACACAGGGCTGGGGTGTTAGGGACACAGGGCTGAGGTGTTAGGGACACAGGGCTGAGGTGTTAGGGACACAGGGCTGGGATGTTAGGGACACAGGGCTGGGATGTTAGGGACACAGGGCTGGGGTGTTAGGGACACAGGGCTGGGGTGTTAGGGACACAGGGCTGGGATGTTAGGGACACAGGGCTGGGGTGTTAGGGACACAGGGCTGGGATGTTAGGGACACAGGGCTGGGGTGTTAGGGACACAGGGCTGGGGTGTTAGGGACACAGGGCTGGGATGTTAGGGACACAGGGCTGGGATGTTAAGGACACAGGGCTGGGATGTTAGGGACACAGGGCTGGGGTGTTAGGGACACATGGCTGGGATGTTAGGGACACAGGGCTGGGGTGTTAGGGACACAGGGCTGGGGTGTTAGGGACACAGGGCTGGGGTGTTAGGGACACAGGGCTGGGATGTTAGGGACACAGGGCTGAGGTGGGGTGGGGTGTTAGGGACACAGGGCTGAGGTGTTAGGGACACAGGGCTGAGATGTTAGGGACACAGGGCTGGGGTGTTAGGGACACAGGGCTGAGGTGTTAGGGACACAGGGCTGGGGTGTTAGGGACACAGGGCTGGGGTGTTAGGGACACAGGGCTGGGGTGGGGTGGGGTGTTAGGGATACAGGGCTGAGATGTTAGGGACACAGGGCTGGGGTGGGGTGAGGTGTTAGGGACACAGGGCTGGGGTGTTAGGGACACAGGGCTGGGATGTTAGGGACACAGGGCTGGGGTGTTAGGGACACAGGGCTGGGGTGTTAGGGACACAGGGCTGGGATGTTAGGGACACAGGGCTGAGGTGTTAGGGACACAGGGCTGGGATGTTAGGGACACAGGGCTGGGATGTTAGGGACACAGGGCTGGGGTGTTAGGGACACAGGGCTGGGATGTTAGGGACACAGGGCTGGGGTGTTAGGGACACAGGGCTGGGGTGTTAGGGACACAGGGCTGGGGTGGGGTGGGCTGGGGTGTTAGGGACACAGAGCTGGGGTGTTAGGGACACAGGGCTGGGGTGTTAGGGACACAGGGCTGAGGTGTTAGGGACACAGGGCTGGGGTGGGGTGGGCTGAGGTGTTAGGGACACAGGGCTGGGGTGGGGTGGGCTGAGGTGTTAGGGACACAGGGCTGGGGTGGGGTGGGCTGGGGTGTTAGGGACACAGAGCTGGGGTGTTAGGGACACAGGGCTGGGGTGTTAGGGACACAGGGCTGGGGTGGGGTGGGCTGAGGTGTTAGGGACACAGGGCTGGGGTGGGGTGGGCTGGGGTGTTAGGGACACAGAGCTGGGGTGTTAGGGACACAGGGCTGGGGTGTTAGGGACACAGGGCTGAGGTGTTAGGGACACAGGGCTGGGGTGGGGTGGGCTGAGGTGTTAGGGACACAGGGCTGGGGTGTTAGGGACACAGGGCTGGGGTGGGGTGGGCTGGGGTGTTAGGGACACAGAGCTGGGGGTGGGGTGTTAGGGACTGAGCTGTGTTAGGGACACAGGGCTGGGGTGGGGTGGGCTGGGGTGTTAGGGACACAGAGCTGGGGTGTTAGGGACACAGGGCTGGGGTGTTAAGGACACAGGGCTGGGGTGGGGTGGGCTGAGGTGTTAGGGACACAGGGCTGGGGTGGGGTGGGCTGGGGTGTTAGGGACACAGAGCTGGGGTGTTAGGGACACAGGGCTGGGGTGTTAGGGACACAGGGCTGAGGTGTTAGGGACACAGTGCTGGGGTGGGGTGGGCTGAGGTGTTAGGGACACAGGGCTGGGGTGTTAGGGACACAGGGCTGGGGTGGGGTGGGCTGGGGTGTTAGGGACACAGAGCTGGGGTGGGGTGGGCTGAGGTGTTAGGGACACAGGGCTGGGGTGGGGTGGGCTGGGGTGTTAGGGACACAGAGCTGGGGTGTTAGGGACACAGAGCTGGGGTGTTAGGGACACAGAGCTGGGGTGTTAGGGACACAGAGCTGGGGTGTTAGGAGTAGTAGTCTAGCAGGGTGTGGGAGCTGTCTCAAATGACATGCTGTACTGAGAGGCACAGAGGAGACAGTGGACTGCCACTGACGTGCTATACTGACCTCATCTAGCGCAGTGCTATGACTAAATAAAACGTAAGCAAGCTTCCCCTGCCCTTCCCTGTGTTGTCTGTACCGACCGACTTGGGGTAGTGTTAGATCCCAACAGGAGAAAATACAGACTTTGACATTGATTAAAAGTTCAATTCTGTTCCAGTTCAGCTACGGTGGAAAATGTGGTGTTTTCTACCCTGATGTGGTCAATAAGACACCCAGGCGAGACAGCCCCTAAAAGCAAGCCAAGGGCGACAGTGACAGCAGAGTGCCAAAGAGCTCCCTCAGGTTCATTTGGACTTGGTAGGAATATTTTTTACGAACAGACAGCTCTCTCTACTCTCTCATTCCCTCTCTGTAACCTCCTCCCTCATGACGCCCAGACAAGCCAAACCTTTTCACAGTGCTTTTACACCTGCATTGCTTGCTGTTTGGGGTTTTAGGCTGGGTTTCTGTACAGCACTTTGAGATATCAGCTGATGTACGAAGGGCTATATAAATAAATTTGATTTGATTTGAATAAAAGAGAATGTACAATCTCTTGGAGAGTTGAGTGATACTGAAGGGGGGGGAGGAGGACGCATGAAGCTTTTCCAGAGGGCAGCCGGGCACGGTATGTCTACCCTCCTGTTGGCTGGCGCTGATATGCCAGGGTGGGGAGGGCTGTGGTGTGAGGGTAGGGGTGGCGGGGTGTAGAGGTGAGGTCTGGCGGGAGCTGAAAGGACTGGTTTGATGATGGCCCCAGGGCCCTGCATTAGATAGGTCATGTAATGGTGACTGTGATCACTGTTCTACCGTGCACACACACACACTCACAATCTCCCTCCCCCTCTCTCTTTCACACACACACACACACACACACACACACACACACACACACACACACACACACACACACACACACACACACACACACACAGACACAGACACAGACACATACACACACACACACACACACACATACACACTATCACAATCTCTCTCTATCTATCTATCTCTCTCTCTCTCTCTCTCTCTCTCACACACACATATCACTCTCGTTCCACACACACACACTCTCTCCACTCTCAGGTCTGTTTGATGCACTCTCTCTCCCCCTTTCTCTCCCTCCATCTGACACAGTATCTTATTCATTATTCAGGCAACACACGGCTAAATCGCTTCCCTGCCCTCGCCCCTCACCCCTCTTCCCTAAGATCAACATTCCGCACCATGTCCAAAAGGCTCTGGCACACGAGCAGGAGCAGGTATTGTGGGGAATTTGGGGGAATCAACCCGCATTTGAAGAGGTTTAGGATTTCACATAAACACATCTTGATCCTTAAAGCTCCTTTAAGCCTGATTCAAGTCTGGCTTGATGCTTAAGGAAGTCTGCAGTTGAAAAGTCGGAGAAATAGAGTTACGAATATAATATACATCCTTATGTTTTTCCGTCAAGATCATTTTTGGTGACTCCATGTGCATATAAGCATGTGAGTCTCCTGGATGTTCGTTAGAGGACGGTACCATATGCATTTGGCAAGCGTACATGCGAATGAGTTTCCGTTGTGTGTGTGTACGTGTAAGCCTGCATGCTCCCATGTGTGTGCATTGTGCATGCATGTAGTTGCCCTCCCCACAGGGTTGCTGTCCCTCAGACACATCTTCACATCATCTGTGTTTAAAGCCATTAATATTGCACCAGGTGCGGTGGCAGGGTTAAATGGATGAGAGAGGAGAGGAGAGGGGCTGAAATTCGTACACAACTCCTCCTCCTCTCCATTATTCCTCTCCTCCTCTCTGATGCAGCGTGACATGGATAGTCCAGGGTTTGTCATTCCTTAATCTACACAGGGGACAGGATCCAGAGGCCACTGCAACAACATGTGTTCTCTGTTTGGATTCATTTATGATTCTCATTTATGATTCTCTTACATCCACTTTCCATTAGCAGCATCTCTCTCTCTCTCTCTCTCTCTCTCTCTCTCTCTCTCTCTCTCTCTCTTTCTCTTTCTCTCTCTCTCTCTCTCTCTCTCTCTCTCTCTCTCTCTCTCTCTCTCTCTCTCTCTCTCATTATTAATCCATCCCTCCCAGCACAAGTCTCATGTAGAATGAGAGCAGTCTTTTTTTAACATTCTTCTTGTCTCATTCTTTTTCCATTCTACTTTGATCCCCATTGTGGGATTATACCCACTCACCTCTGTTTGCCTAACTCCAGTCCACTAGCAGCCAAATCCCCCAAACAACCCCCATGATATACCTCTATTTACAACTAGAGGCATGGATAAGTCTGTACGAGTCAACTCAAACATGCAAACAAACCCATTACTAGACAAAGAGATCCTTTAGCCCAGGAGTCAGTCATCTAAGGACAGAAGACATTATCCAACCCCTCTCTAGTCTATGGTACTCATCTGTCCCTTGTCACAACCCTCCCCATCACAGGGGACTAATCCTGCTATTTCTGCTATGCAGAAAATGCTTACTTCCATGTTGTTGTTTAAAATTAGATCCCATAATTGAATTTATGACAAAGGCATTTTGTGGGGAGGAGAAGCAGAGTGGGTGAGGAGAGGTCAGGAGGCCAGTTTAAGAGGCTGAGGAGGACTGACATAAGTGGGGTCACATGGAGGTTATGCAAACGGAACGAGCAACTGAAAAATTAAAGGCATGAACTCACAAAAGCTGTACTCAGAGCACAAGTGGTAAGACCTGGAGAGAAGCTGTGAAAAGAGCCTGGGGGGGCACATGGATGCACACATACACACACAAGCGCATGCACAAACACACACATGCACACACACTGCTGGTGTTAATGCCATGCACTCACTGCCCTGACTCCACATTGCCTTCCACATGGCTAACAGACTTACACACACACACACACACACACACACACACACACACATTCAATTCCTCGCAGACAGCAACAGACACACAAAGCCACACACAGACACATTCACACATCCATTCCTAGCGACTGAGTGCTCAGTGAAGTGAGACGTGAGGGACACAGAACCTGTACAGATGCACATACATACACTCCATGGACAGATAACAGAAAGATAAGGCATTCACACACACACACACACACACACACACACACACACACACACACACACACACACACACACACACACACACATATGCTCAGTGGAGTGTGAGGTGTGATCTGCACGTTGTGATGTTGGGCAGGGTCACGGGGCTGGACGCTCCATGTGCTCCATCTCTCCAAGGTGTTAGCTGCCCAATTACCAGCCCTGTCAGTGCGCACCACTGGAAGAGCCAACCACACACTGTGATAGGCTGACCACACACAAGGGATGGAGCTCGTAGGGGAAGGGGCTGTGGAGGGGGCATGACAAGGGCACACAAAGAGAGTCCTCAATTCACCCCTGTCTTTTCCAATAATACACACCATTATTCTAACACCCAAAACAAGCTGAAGATCACAATCAACTGCAATGCCCTCTAGAATGGACATGTCATTGTGCTAGTTATAATGTGTCAATGACAATGCAGTTGTTTTACTTCGTTTGGCAGTTGTTTTGCTTGTTTAAAGTGTCTCTCACTGCCTGTCTCAAGAAATGACTTTGCTGTAGTCATGAAAGTTTCAGAAAAACTGTTATTCTGAATGGTGATACAAAACAATCAAGATTCTTCCAGTTGGAAAACAATCTATTTCAGATGATTATATTCTTCCATCGACCACACTGCAATTCAGACCAGGAATTTAACAAATAAATCCCTCAAGAATATGAGCTCTATGACCCTAAACTCAACAGTTCATCTGAGTCTCTAAGACGGGACCAATTCAGCATGCCACCAAAGCTGGATACTTGGACTGTCCTTGGTATACCCAATATCTGGATACTTGAACTGTACTCGGTATACACAATATCTGGATACTTGAACTGTACTTGGTATACCCAATATCTGGATACTTGGACTGTCCTTGGTATACCCAATATCTGGATACTTGAACTGTACTTGGTTTTCCCAATATCTGGATACTTGGACTGTCCTTGGTATACCCAATATCTGGATACTTGAACTGTACTTGGTTTTCCCAATATCTGGATACTTGAACTGTCCTTGGTATTCCCAATATCTGGATACTTGGACTGTCCTTGGTATACCCAATATCTGGATACTTGGACTGTCCTTGGTATACCCAATATCTGGATACTTGAACTGTCCTTGGTATTCCCAATATCTGGATACTTGGACTGTCCTTGGTATACCCAATATCTGGATACTTGGACTGTCCTTGGTATTCCCAATATCTGGATACTTGGACTGTCCTTGGTATACCCAATATCTGGATACTTGAACTGTCCTTGGTATTCCCAATATCTGGATACTTGAACTGTACTTGGTATACACAATATCTGGATACTTGAACTGTACTTGGTATACCCAATATCTGGATACTTGGACTGTCCTTGGTATACCCAATATCTGGATACTTGAACTGTACTTGGTTTTCCCAATATCTGGATACTTGGACTGTCCTTGGTATACCCAATATCTGGATACTTGAACTGTCCTTGGTATTCCCAATATCTGGATACTTGGACTGTCCTTGGTATACCCAATATCTGGATACTTGGACTGTCCTTGGTATTCCCAATATCTGGATACTTGGACTGTCCTTGGTATACCCAATATCTGGATACTTGGACTGTCCTTGGTATTCCCAATATCTGGATACTTGGACTGTCCTTGGTATACCCAATATCTGGATACTTGAACTGTCCTTGGTATTCCCAATATCTGGATACTTGGACTGTCCTTGGTATACCCAATACCAACAGAGACAAAGACATATTCAAATTCCAGAGGCATTCTGACACTTTAGACACTAAATGTACCTGCCTCGTTGAAACTATTAAAGTTGGGGAAAATAAATTGAAATAATAAACAGCTATTCAATTATTCATAATAAATGGAGAGACGGCATCCCTGAGGCATTGTCTGAGGAAAGTCTGGGTGCAGCACTGGGTATGCTATCAGTGTGTGCTGGTGTTTGCTCGACACTTACTGTGTGTGTGTGTGTGTGTGTGTGTGTGTGTGTGTGTGTGTGTGTGTGTGTGTGTGTGTGTGTGTGTGTATGTGTGCGTGTTATTGAATGCTCTATTTGGACTTTTTTGGAAAGAATCCCCAGAATTGTTCACTTTTTCATTACACATAAGACTTACAAAACCCCCTTGGTAATACCAGAGAGAAATACACTTTGTGTTGTTAGAAGTGGGTAAACTGTTTTTTCTTCAATCTATCTTTAGAGTCAGTGTGAGTTTAGAGAAGGGGGTTGTCATTGGTACCAGGACTTGGCTCATCCTGCCTCAGTCTATTGAACTGCTCACAAGTCCCCAGAGTGATGGTTCCTCTGTGTGTCCCTCTCTGTGTCTCACCAGAACTGTGTGTTCCTCTCTGTGTCTCACCAGAGCTGTGGGTCCTCTGTGTGTTCCTCTCTGTGTCTCACAAGAGCTGTGGGTCCTTTGTGTGTTCCTCTCTGTGTCTCACCAGAGCTGTGGGTTGTCTGTGTGTTCCTCTCTGTGTCTCACCAGAGCTGTGGGTTGTCTGTGTGTTCCTCTCTGTGTCTCACCAGAGCTGTGGGTCCTCTGTGTGTTCCTCTCTGTGTCTCACCAGAGCTGTGGGTCCTCTGTGTGTTCCTCTCTGTGTCTCACCAGAGCTGTGGGTTGTCTGTGTGTTCTTCTCTGTGTCTCACCAGAGCTGTGGGTTGTCTGTGTGTTCCTCTCTGTATCTCACCAGAGCCGTGGGTTCTCTGTGTGTTCCTCTCTGTGTCTCACCAGAGCTGTGGGTCCTCTGTGTGTTCCTCTCTGTGTCTCACCAGAGCTGTGGGTCCTCTGTGTGTTCCTCTCTGTGTCTCACCAGAGCTGTGGGTCCTCTGTGTGTTCCTCTCTGTGTCTCACCAGAGCTGTGGGTTGTCTGTGTGTTCCTCTTTGTGTCTCACCAGAGCCGTGGGTCCTCTGTGTGTTCCTCTCTGTGTCTCACCAGAACTGTGGGTTGTCTGTGTGTTCCTCTCTGTGTCTCACCAGAGCTGTGGGTCCTCTGTGTGTTCCTCTCTGTGTCTCACCAGAACTGTGGGTTGTCTGTGTGTTCCTCTCTGTGTCTCACCAGAGCTGTGGGTTGTCTGTGTGTTCCTCTCTGTGTCTCACCAGAGCTGTGGGTTGTCTGTGTGTTCCTCTCTGTGTCTCACCAGAGCTGTGGGTCCTCTGTGTGTTCCTCTCTGTGTCTCACCAGAGCTGTGGGTTGTCTGTGTGTTCTTCTCTGTGTCTCACCAGAGCTGTGGGTTGTCTGTGTGTTCCTCTCTGTGTCTCACCAGAGCCGTGGGTCCTTTGTGTGTTCCTCTCTGTGTCTCACCAGAGCTGTGGGTCCTCTGTGTGTTCCTCTCTGTGTCTCACCAGAGCTGTGGGTCCTCTGTGTGTTCCTCTCTGTGTCTCACCAGAGCTGTGGGTTGTCTGTGTGTTCCTCTTTGTGTCTCACCAGAGCCGTGGGTCCTCTGTGTGTTCCTCTCTGTGTCTCACCAGAACTGTGGGTTGTCTGTGTGTTCCTCTCTGTGTCTCACCAGAGCTGTGGGTTGTCTGTGTGTTCCTCTCTGTGTCTCACCAGACCTGTGGTTCCTCTGTGTGTTCCTCTCTGTGTCTCATCAGAGCTGTGGGTCCTCTGTGTGTTCCTCTCTGTGTCTCACCAGAACTGTGGGTTGTCTGTGTGTTCCTCTCTGTGTCTCACCAGAGCTGTGGGTTGTCCTTGTGTGTGTTCTCTCTCTGTGTCTCACCAGAACTGTGGGTTGTCTGTGTGTTCCTCTCTGTGTCTCACCAGAGTTGGGTCTGTGTGTTCCTCTCTGTGTCTCACCAGAGCTGTGGTGTTCACCAGAGCTCTGTGTGTTCCTCTCTGTGTCTCACCAGAGCTGTGGGTTGTCTGTGTGTTCCTCTCTGTGTCTCACCAGAGCTGTGGGTGGGTCCTCTGTGTGTTCACCAGAGCTCCTCTGTGTCTCTCTGTGTCTCACCAGAGCTGTGGGTTGTCTGTGTGTTCCTCTCTGTGTCTCACCAGAGCTGTGGGTTGTTGTGTGTTCCTCTCTGTGTCTCACCAGAGCCGTTCCTCTTCTGTCTCACCAGTTCCTCTGTGTGTTCCTCTCTGTGTCTCACCAGAGCTGTGGGTTGTCTGTGTGTTCCTCTCTGTGTCTCACCAGAGCTGTGGGTCCTTTGTGTGTTCCTCTCTGTGTCTCACCAGAGCTTGGGTTGTCTGTGTGTTCTCTCTGTGTCTCACCAGAGCTGTGGGTCCTCTGTGTGTTCCTCTCTGTGTCTCACCAGAGCTGTGGGTTGTCTGTGTGTTCCTCTCTGTGTCTCACCAGAGCTGTGGGTTGGTGTCCTGTGTGTTCTCTCTGTGTCTCACCAGAGCTGTGGGTTGTCTGTGTGTTCCTCTCTGTGTCTCACCAGAGCTGTGGGTTGTCTGTGTGTTCCTCTCTGTGTCTCACCAGAGCTGTGGGTCCTCTGTGTGTTCCTCTCTGTGTCTCACCAGAGCTGTGGGTTGTCTGTGTGTTCTCTCTGTGTCTCACCAGAGCTGTGGGTCCTCTGTGTGTTCCTCTCTGTGTCTCACCAGAGCTGTGGGTTGTCTGTGTGTTCCTCTCTGTGTCTCACCAGAGCTGTGGGTCTGTGTGTTCCTCTCTGTGTCTCACCAGTTCCTCTCTGTGTCTCACCAGAGCTGTGGGTTGTCTGTGTGTTCCTCTCTGTGTCTCACCAGAGCTGTGGGTTGTCTGTGTGTTCCTCTCTGTGTCTCACCAGAGCTGTGGGTTGTCTGTGTGTTCCTCTCTGTGTCTCACCAGAGCTGTGGGTCCTCTGTGTGTTCCTCTCTGTGTCTCACCAGAGCTGTGGGTTGTCTGTGTGTTCCTCTCTGTGTCTCACCAGAGCTGTGGGTTGTCTGTGTGTTCCTCCTCTCTGTGTCTCACCAGAGCTGTGGGTTGTCTGTGTGTTCCTCTCTGTGTCTCACCAGAGCTGTGGGTCCTTTGTGTGTTCCTCTCTGTGTCTCTCTCTGTGTGTTCCTCTCTGTGTCTCACCAGAGCTGTTGGGTTGTCTGTGTGTTCCTCTCTGTGTCTCACCAGAGCTGTGGGTCCTCTGTGTGTTCCTCTCTGTGTCTCACCAGAGCTGTGGGTTGTCTGTGTGTTCCTCTCTGTGTCTCACCAGAGCTGTGGGTTGTCTGTGTGTTCCTCTCTGTGTCTCACCAGAGCTGTGGGTTGTCTGTGTGTTCCTCTCTGTGTCTCACCAGAGCTGTGGGTCCTCTGTGTGTTCCTCTCTGTGTCTCACCAGAGCTGTGGGTTGTCTGTGTGTTCCTCTCTGTGTCTCACCAGAGCTGTGGGTCCTCTGTGTGTTCCTCTCTGTGTCTCACCAGAGTGGGTCCTCTGTGGTTCCTCTGTTGTCTGTGTGTTCCTCTCTGTGTCTCACCAGAGCTGTGGTTCCTCTGTGTGTTCCTCTCTGTGTCTCACCAGAGCTGTGGGTTGTCTGTGTGTTCCTCTCTGTGTCTCACCAGAGCTGTGGGTCCTCTGTGTGTTCCTCTCTGTGTCTCACCAGAGCTGTGGGTTGTCTGTGTGTTCCTCTCTGTGTCTCACCAGAGCTGTGGGTTGTCTGTGTGTTCCTCTCTGTGTCTCACCAGAGCTGTGGGTCCTTTGTGTGTTCCTCTCTGTGTCTCACCAGAGCTGTGGGTCCTGTGTGTTCCTCTCTGTGTCTCACCAGAGCTGTGGGTCCTCTGTGTGTTCCTCTCTGTGTCTCACCAGAGCTGTGGGTTGTCTGTGTGTTCCTCTCTGTGTCTCACCAGAGCTGTGGGTCCTTTGTGTGTTCCTCTCTGTGTCTCACCAGAGCTGTGGGTCCTCTGTGTGTTCCTCTCTGTGTCTCACCAGAGCTGTGGTCCTCTGTGTGTTCCTCTCTGTGTCTCACCAGAGCTGTGGGTTGTCTGTGTGTTCTCTCTGTGTCTCACCAGAGCTGTGGGTTGTCTGTGTGTTCCTCTCTGTGTCTCACCAGAGCTGGGTCCTTTGTGTGTTCCTCTGTGTGTTCCTCTCTGTGTCTCACCAGAGCTGTGGGTCCTCTGTGTGTTCCTCTCTGTGTCTCACCAGAGCTGTGGGTTGTCTGTGTGTTCCTCTTTGTGTCTCACCAGAGCCGTGGGTCCTTTGTGTGTTCCTCTCTGTGTCTCACCAGAGCTGTGGGTCCTCTGTGTGTTCCTCTCTGTGTCTCACCAGAGCTGTGGGTCCTCTGTGTGTTCCTCTCTGTGTCTCACCAGAGCTGTGGGTTGTCTGTGTGTTCCTCTCTGTGTCTCACCAGAGCTGTGGGTTGTCTGTGTGTTCCTCTCTGTGTCTCACCAGAGCTGTGGGTTGTCTGTGTGTTCCTCTCTGTGTCTCACCAGAGCTGTGGGTCCTCTGTGTGTTCCTCTCTGTGTCTCACCAGAACTGTGGGTTGTCTGTGTGTTCCTCTCTGTGTCTCACCAGAGCTGTGGGTTGTATGTGTGTTCCTCTCTGTGTCTCACCAGAGCTTTGGGTTGTCTGTGTGTTCCTCTCTGTGTCTCACCAGAGCTGTGGTTCCTCTGTGTGCTCCTCTCTGTGTCTCACCAGAGCTGTGGGTTGTCTGTGTGTTCCTCTCTGTGTCTCACCAGAGCTGTGGGTTATCTGTGTGTTCCTCTCTGTGTCTCACCAGAGCTGTGGGTCCTCTGTGTGTTCCTCTCTGTGTCTCGCCAGAGCTGTGGGTTGTCTGTGTGTTCCTCTCTGTGTCTCACCAGAGCTGTGGGTCCTTTGTGTGTTCCTCTCTGTGTCTCACCAGAGCTTTGGGTTGTCTGTGTGTTCCTCTATGTGTCTCACCAGAGCTGTGGGTTGTCTGTGTGTTCCTCTCTGTGTCTCACCAGAGCTGTGGGTCCTCTGTGTGTTCCTCTCTGTGTCTCACCAGAGCTGTGGGTTGGGTTGTCTGTGTGTTCCTCTCTGTGTCTCACCAGAGCTGTGGGTCCTGTCTGTGTGTTCCTCTCTGTGTCTCACCAGAGCTGTGGTTGTCTGTGTGTTCCTCTCTGTGTCTCACCAGAGCTGTGGGTTGTCTGTGTGTTCCTCTCTGTGTCTCACCAGAGCTGTGTGTTCCTCTGTGTGGTGTCTCACCAGAGCTGTTTGTCTGTGTGTTCCTCTCTGTGTCTCACCAGAGCTGTGGGTTGTCTGTGTGTTCCTCTCTGTGTCTCACCAGAGCTGTGGGTCCTGTTGTGTGTTCCTCTCTGTGTCTCACCAGAGCTGTGGGTTGTCTGTGTGTTCCTCTCTGTGTCTCACCAGAGCTGTGGGTTGTCTGTGTGTTCCTCTCTGTGTCTCACCAGAGCTGTGGGTTGTCTGTGTGTTCCTCTCTGTGTCTCACCAGTGTGTTCCTCTGTGTGTTCCTCTCTGTGTCTCACCAGAGCTGTGGGTTGTCTGTGTGTTCCTCTCTGTGTCTCACCAGAGCTGTGGGTCCTCTGTGTGTTCCTCTCTGTGTCTCACCAGAGCTGTGGGTTGTCTGTGTGTTCCTCTCTGTGTCTCACCAGAGCTGTGGGTCCTCTGTGTGTTCCTCTCTGTGTCTCACCAGAGCTGTGGGTTGTCTGTGTGTTCCTCTCTGTGTCTCACCAGAGCTGTGGGTCCTTTGTGTGTTCCTCTCTGTGTCTCACCAGAGCTGTGGGTTGGGTGTTCCTCTCTGTCTGTGTTCCTCTGTTCCTCTCTGTGTCTCACCAGAGCTGTGGGTTGTCTGTGTGTTCCTCCTCTGTGTCTCACCAGAGCTGTGGGTTGTCTGTGTGTTCCTCTCTGTGTCTCACCAGAGCTGTGGGTTGTCTGTGTGTTCCTCTCTGTGTCTCACCAGAGCTGTGGGTTGTCCTCTGTGTGTTCCTCTCTGTGTCTCACCAGAGCTGTGGGTTGTCTGTGTGTTCCTCTCTGTGTCTCACCAGAGCTGTGGGTCCTTTGTGTGTTCCTCTCTGTGTCTCACCAGAGCTTTGGGTTGTCTGTGTGTTCCTCTCTGTGTCTCACCAGAGCTGTGGGTTGTCTGTGTGTTCCTCTCTGTGTCTCACCAGAGCTGTGGGTCCTCTGTCTGTTCCTCTCTGTGTCTCACCAGAGCTGTGGGTTGTCTGTGTGTTCCCCTCTGTGTCTCACCAGAGCTGTGGGTCCTTTGTGTGTTCCTCTCTGTGTCTCACCAGAGCTGTGGGTCCTCTGTGTGTTCCTCTCTGTGTCTCACCAGAACTGTGGGTTGTCTGTGTGTTCCTCTCTGTGTCTCACCAGAGCTGTGGGTTGTATGTGTGTTCCTCTCTGTGTCTCACCAGAGCTGTGGGTTGTCTGTGTGTTCCTCTCTGTGTCTCACCAGAGCTGTGGGTCCTTTGTGTGTTCCTCTCTGTGTCTCACCAGAGCTGTGGGTCCTCTGTGTGTTCCTCTCTGTGTCTCACCAGAGCTTTGGGTTGTCTGTGTGTTCTCTCTGTGTCTCACCAGGTTGTCCTGTGTGTTCCTCTCTGTGTCTCACCAGAGCTGTGGGTTGTCTGTGTGTTCCTCTCTGTGTCTCACCAGAGCTGTGGGTTGTCTGTGTGTTCCTCTCTGTGTCTCACCAGAGCTGTGGGTCCTCTGTGTTCCTCTCTGTGTCTCACCAGAGCTGTGGGTTGTCTGTGTGTTCCTCTCTGTGTCTCACCAGAGCTGTGGGTCCTTTGTGTGTTCCTCTCTGTGTCACACCAGAGCTTTGGGTTGTCTGTGTGTTCCTCTCTGTGTCTCACCAGAGCTGTGGGTCCTCTGTGTGTTCCTCTCTGTGTCTCACCAGAGCTGTGGGTTGTCTGTGTGTTCCTCTCTGTGTCTCACCAGAGCTGTGGGTTTTGTGTGTTCCTCTCTGTGTCTCACCAGAGCTTTGGGTTGTCTGTGTGTTCCTCTCTGTGTCTCACCAGAGCTGTGGTTCCTCTGTGTGTTCCTCTCTGTGTCTCACCAGTTCTGTGTGTTCTCTCTGTGTCTCACCAGAGCTGTGGGTCCTTTGTGTGTTCCTCTCTGTGTCTCACCAGAGCTTTGGGTTGTCTGTGTGTTCCTCTCTGTGTCTCACCAGAGCTGTGGGTTGTCTGTGTGTTCCTCTCTGTGTCTCACCAGAGCTGTGGGTCCTCTGTGTGTTCCTCTCTGTGTCTCACCAGAGCTGTGGGTTGTCTGTGTGTTCCTCTCTGTGTCTCACCAGAGCTGTGGGTCCTTTGTGTGTTCCTCTCTGTGTCTCACCAGAGCTTTGGGTTGTCTGTGTGTTCCTCTCTGTGTCTCACCAGAGCTGTGGGTTGTCTGTGTGTTCCTCTCTGTGTCTCACCAGAGCTGTGGGTCCTCTGTGTGTTCCTCTCTGTGTCTCACCAGAGCTGTGGGTTGTCTGTGTGTTCCTCTCTGTGTCTCACCAGAGCTGTGGGTCCTTTGTGTGTTCCTCTCTGTGTCTCACCAGAGCTGTGGGTCCTCTGTGTGTTCCTCTCTGTGTCTCACCAGAACTGTGGGTTGTCTGTGTGTTCCTCTCTGTGTCTCACCAGAGCTGTGGGTTGTATGTGTGTTCCTCTCTGTGTCTCACCAGAGCTGTGGGTTGTCTGTGTGTTCCTCTCTGTGTCTCACCAGAGCTGTGGGTTGTCTGTGTGTTCCTCTCTGTGTCTCACCAGAGCTGTGGGTCCTTTGTGTGTTCCTCTCTGTGTCTCACCAGAGCTTTGGGTTGTCTGTGTGTTCCTCTCTGTGTCTCACCAGAGCTGTGGTTCCTCTGTGTGTTCCTCTCTGTGTCTCACCAGAGCTGTGGGTTGTCTGTGTGTTCCTCTCTGTGTCTCACCAGAGCTGTGGGTTGTCTGTGTGTTCCTCTCTGTGTCTCACCAGAGCTGTGGGTCCTCTGTGTGTTCCTCTCTGTGTCTCACCAGAGCTGTGGGTTGTCTGTGTGTTCCTCTCTGTGTCTCACCAGAGCTTCCTTTGTGTGTTCCTCTCTGTGTCTCACCAGAGCTTTGGGTTGTCTGTGTGTTCCTCTCTGTGTCTCAGAGCTGTGGGTTGTCTGTGTGTTCCTCTCTGTGTCTCACCAGAGCTGTGGGTCCTTTGTGTGTTCCTCTCTGTGTCTCACCAGAGCTTTGGGTTGTCTGTGTGTTCCTCTCTGTGTCTCACCAGAGCTGTGGTTCCTCTGTGTGTTCCTCTCTGTGTCTCACCAGAGCTGTGGGTTGTCTGTGTGTTCCTCTCTGTGTCTCACCAGAGCTGTGGGTTGTCTGTGTGTTCCTCTCTGTGTCTCACCAGAGCTGTGGGTCCTCTGTGTGTTCCTCTCTGTGTCTCACCAGAGCTGTGGGTTGTCTGTGTGTTCCTCTCTGTGTCTCACCAGAGCTGTGGGTCCTTTGTGTGTTCCTCTCTGTGTCTCACCAGAGCTTTGGGTTGTCTGTGTGTTCCTCTCTGTGTCTCACCAGAGCTGTGGGTTGTCTGTGTGTTCCTCTCTGTGTCTCACCAGAGCTGTGGGTCCTCTGTGTGTTCCTCTCTGTGTCTCACCAGAGCTGTGGGTTGTCTGTGTGTTCCTCTCTGTGTCTCACCAGAGCTGTGGGTCCTCTGTGTGTTCCTCTCTGTGTCTCACCAGAGCTGTGGGTTGTCTGTGTGTTCCTCTCTGTGTCTCACCAGAGCTGTGGGTCCTCTGTGTGTTCCTCTCTGTGTCTCACCAGAGCTTTGGGTTGTCTGTGTGTTCCTCTCTGTGTCTCACCAGAGCTGTGGGTTGTCTGTGTGTTCCTCTCTGTGTCTCACCAGAGCTGTGGGTCCTCTGTGTGTTCCTCTCTGTGTCTCACCAGAGCTGTGGGTTGTCTGTGTGTTCCTCTCTGTGTCTCACCAGAGCTGTGGGTCCTTTGTGTGTTCCTCTCTGTGTCTCACCAGAGCTTTGGGTTGTCTGTGTGTTCCTCTCTGTGTCTCACCAGAGCTGTGGGTCCTCTGTGTGTTCCTCTCTGTGTCTCACCAGAGCTGTGGGTTGTCTGTGTGTTCCTCTCTGTGTCTCACCAGAGCTGTGGGTCCTTTGTGTGTTCCTCTCTGTGTCTCACCAGAGCTGTGGGTTGTCTGTGTGTTCCTCTCTGTGTCTCACCAGAGCTGTGGGTTGTCTGTGTGTTCCTCTCTGTGTCTCACCAGAGCTGTGGGTTGTCTGTGTGTTCCTCTCTGTGTCTCACCAGAGCTGTGGGTTGTCTGTGTGTTCCTCTCTGTGTCTCACCAGAGCTGTGGGTTGTCTGTGTGTTCCTCTCTGTGTCTCACCAGAGCTGTGGGTTGGTGTGTTCCTCTCTATGTCTCACCAGTGTGTTCCTCTCTGTGTCTCACCAGAGCTGTGGGTTGTCTGTGTGTTCCTCTCTGTGTCTCACCAGAGCTGTGGGTCCTTTGTGTGTTCCTCTCTGTGTCTCACCAGAGCTTTGGGTTGTCTGTGTGTTCCTCTCTGTGTCTCACCAGAGCTGTGGGTTCCTCTGTGTGTTCCTCTCTGTGTCTCACCAGAGCTGTGGGTTGTCTGTGTGTTCCTCTCTGTGTCTCACCAGAGCTGTGGGTTGTCTGTGTGTTCCTCTCTGTGTCTCACCAGAGCTGTGGGTCCTCTGTGTGTTCCTCTCTGTGTCTCACCAGAGCTGTGGGTTGTCTGTGTGTTCCTCTCTGTGTCTCACCAGAGCTGTGGGTCCTCTGTGTGTTCCTCTCTGTGTCTCACCAGAGCTTTGGGTTGTCTGTGTGTTCCTCTCTGTGTCTCACCAGAGCTGTGGGTCCTCTGTGTGTTCCTCTCTGTGTCTCACCAGAGCTGTGGGTTGTCTGTGTGTTCCCCTCTGTGTCTCACCAGAGCTGTGGGTCCTTCTGTGTGTTCCTCTCTGTGTCTCACCAGAGCTGTGGGTCCTCTGTGTGTTCCTCTCTGTGTCTCACCAGAGCTGTGGGTCCTCTGTGTGTTCCTCTCTGTGTCTCACCAGAGCTGTGGGTTGTCTGTGTGTTCCTCTCTGTGTCTCACCAGAGCTGTGGGTTGTCTGTGTGTTCCTCTCTGTGTCTCACCAGAGCTGTGGTTGTCTGTGTGTTCCTCTCTGTGTCTCACCAGAGCTGTGGGTTGTCTGTGTGTTCCTCTCTGTGTGTCTCACCAGAGCTGTTCCTCTGTGTGTTCCTCTCTGTGTCTCACCAGAGCTGTGGGTCCTCTGTGTGTTCCTCTCTGTGTCTCACCAGAGCTGTGGGTTGTCTGTGTGTTCCTCTCTGTGTCTCACCAGAGCTGTGGTTCCTCTGTGTGTTCCTCTCTGTGTCTCACCAGAGCTGTGGGTTGTCTGTGTGTTCCTCTCTGTGTCTCACCAGAGCTGTGGGTTGTCTGTGTGTTCCTCTCTGTGTCTCACCAGAGCTGTGGGTCCTCTGTGTGTTCCTCTCTGTGTCTCACCAGAGCTGTGGGTTGTCTGTGTGTTCCTCTCTGTGTCTCACCAGAGCTGTGGGTCCTTTGTGTGTTCCTCTCTGTGTCTCACCAGAGCTTTGGGTTGTCTGTGTGTTCCTCTCTGTGTCTCACCAGAGCTGTGGGTTGTCTGTGTGTTCCTCTCTGTGTCTCACCAGAGCTGTGGGTCCTCTGTGTGTTCCTCTCTGTGTCTCACCAGAGCTGTGGGTTGTCTGTGTGTTCCTCTCTGTGTCTCACCAGAGCTGTGGGTCCTTTGTGTGTTCCTCTCTGTGTCTCACCAGAGCTGTGGGTCCTCTGTGTGTTCCTCTCTGTGTCTCACCAGAGCTGTGGGTTGTCTGTGTGTTCTCTGTGTCTCACCAGAGCTGTGGGTTGTCTGTGTGTTCCTCTCTGTGTCTCACCAGAGCTGTGGTTCCTCTGTGTGTTCCTCTCTGTGTCTCACCAGAGCTGTGGGTTGTCTGTGTGTTCCTCTCTGTGTCTCACCAGAGCTGTGGGTTGTCTGTGTGTTCCTCTCTGTGTCTCACCAGAGCTGTGGGTCCTCTGTGTGTTCCTCTCTGTGTCTCACCAGAGCTGTGGGTTGTCTGTGTGTTCCTCTCTGTGTCTCACCAGAGCTGTGGGTCCTTTGTGTGTTCCTCTCTGTGTCTCACCAGAGCTTTGGGTTGTCTGTGTGTTCCTCTCTGTGTCTCACCAGAGCTGTGGTTCCTCTGTGTGTTCCTCTCTGTGTCTCACCAGAGCTGTGGGTTGTCTGTGTGTTCCTCTCTGTGTCTCACCAGAGCTGTGGGTTGTCTGTGTGTTCCTCTCTGTGTCTCACCAGAGCTGTGGGTCCTCTGTGTGTTCCTCTCTGTGTCTCACCAGAGCTGTGGGTTGTCTGTGTGTTCCTCTCTGTGTCTCACCAGAGCTGTGGGTCCTTTGTGTGTTCCTCTCTGTGTCTCACCAGAGCTGTGGGTTGTCTGTGTGTTCCTCTCTGTGTCTCACCAGAGCTGTGGGTTGTCTGTGTGTTCCTCTCTGTGTCTCACCAGAGCTGTGGGTTGTCTGTGTGTTCCTCTCTGTGTCTCACCAGAGCTGTGGGTTGTCTGTGTGTTCCTCTCTGTGTCTCACCAGAGCTGTGGGTCCTTTGTGTGTTCCTCTCTGTGTCTCACCAGAGCTGTGGGTCCTTTGTGTGTTCCTCTCTGTGTCTCACCAGAGCTTTGGGTTGTCTGTGTGTTCCTCTCTGTGTCTCACCAGAGCTGTGGTTCCTCTGTGTGTTCCTCTCTGTGTCTCACCAGAGCTGTGGGTCCTCTGTGTGTTCCTCTCTGTGTCTCACCAGAGCTGTGGGTTGTCTGTGTGTTCCTCTCTGTGTCTCACCAGAGCTGTGGGTCCTCTGTGTGTTCCTCTCTGTGTCTCACCAGAGCTGTGGGTTGTCTGTGTGTTCCTCTCTGTGTCTCACCAGAGCTGTGGGTTGTCTGTGTGTTCCTCTCTGTGTCTCACCAGAGCTGTGGGTCCTCTGTGTGTTCCTCTCTGTGTCTCACCAGAGCTGTGGGTTGTCTGTGTGTTCCTCTCTGTGTCTCACCAGAGCTGTGGGTCCTTTGTGTGTTCCTCTCTGTGTCTCACCAGAGCTGTGGGTTGTCTGTGTGTTCCTCTCTGTGTCTCACCAGAGCTGTGGGTCCTCTGTGTGTCCTCTCTGTGTCTCACCAGAGCTGTGGGTTGTCTGTGTGTTCCTCTCTGTGTCTCACCAGAGCTGTGGGTCCTCTGTGTGTTCCTCTCTGTGTCTCACCAGAGCTGTGGGTTGTCTGTGTGTTCCTCTCTGTGTCTCACCAGAGCTGTGGGTTGTCTGTGTGTTCCTCTCTGTGTCTCACCAGAGCTGTGGGTTGTCTGTGTGTTCCTCTCTGTGTCTCACCAGAGCTGTGTTCCTCTGTGTGTTCCTCTCTGTGTCTCACCAGAGCTGTGGGTTGTCTGTGTGTTCCTCTCTGTGTCTCACCAGAGCTGTGGGTCCTTTGTGTGTTCCTCTCTGTGTCTCACCAGAGCTTTGGGTTGTCTGTGTGTTCCTCTCTGTGTCTCACCAGAGCTGTGGGTTGTCTGTGTGTTCCTCTCTGTGTCTCACCAGAGCTGTGGGTCCTCTGTGTGTTCCTCTCTGTGTCTCACCAGAGCTGTGGGTTGTCTGTGTGTTCCTCTCTGTGTCTCACCAGAGCTGTGGGTCCTTTGTGTGTTCCTCTCTGTGTCTCACCAGAGCTTTGGGTTGTCTGTGTGTTCCTCTCTGTGTCTCACCAGAGCTGTGGGTCCTTTGTGTGTTCCTCTCTGTGTCTCACCAGAGCTTTGGGTTGTCTGTGTGTTCCTCTCTGTGTCTCACCAGAGCTGTGGGTTGTCTGTGTGTTCCTCTCTGTGTCTCACCAGAGCTGTGGGTCCTCTGTGTGTTCCTCTCTGTGTCTCACCAGAGCTGTGGGTTGTCTGTGTGTTCCTCTCTGTGTCTCACCAGAGCTGTGGGTCCTTTGTGTGTTCCTCTCTGTGTCTCACCAGAGCTGTGGGTCCTTTGTGTGTTCCTCTCTGTGTCTCACCAGAGCTTTGGGTTGTCTGTGTGTTCCTCTCTGTGTCTCACCAGAGCTGTGGGTCCTCTGTGTGTTCCTCTCTGTGTCTCACCAGAGCTGTGGGTTGTCTGTGTGTTCCTCTCTGTGTCTCACCAGAGCTGTGGGTCCTCTGTGTGTTCCTCTGTGTCTCACCAGAGCTGTGGGTTGTCTGTGTGTTCCTCTCTGTGTCTCACCAGAGCTGTGGGTTGTCTGTGTGTTCCTCTCTGTGTCTCACCAGAGCTGTGGGTTGTCTGTGTGTTCCTCTCTGTGTCTCACCAGAGCTGTGGGTCCTCTGTGTGTTCCTCTCTGTGTCTCACCAGAGCTGTGGGTTGTCTGTGTGTTCCTCTCTGTGTCTCACCAGAGCTGTGGGTCCTTTGTGTGTTCCTCTCTGTGTCTCACCAGAGCTTTGGGTTGTCTGTGTGTTCCTCTCTGTGTCTCACCAGAGCTGTGGGTTGTCTGTGTGTTCCTCTCTGTGTCTCACCAGAGCTGTGGGTCCTCTGTGTGTTCCTCTCTGTGTCTCACCAGAGCTGTGGGTTGTCTGTGTGTTCCTCTCTGTGTCTCACCAGAGCTGTGGGTCCTTTGTGTGTTCCTCTCTGTGTCTCACCAGAGCTTTGGGTTGTCTGTGTGTTCCTCTCTGTGTCTCACCAGAGCTGTGGGTCCTCTGTGTGTTCCTCTCTGTGTCTCACCAGAGCTTTGGTTTGTCTGTGTGTTCTCTCTGTGTCTCACCAGAGCTGTGGGTTGTCTGTGTGTTCCTCTGTGTGTTCCTCTGTGTGTTCCTCTCTGTGTCTCACCAGAGCTGTGGGTTGTCTGTGTGTTCCTCTCTGTGTCTCACCAGAGCTGTGGGTTGTTGTGTGTTCCTCTCTGTGTCTCACCAGAGCTGTGGGTCCTTTGTGTGTTCCTCTCTGTGTCTCACCAGAGCTTTGGGTTGTCTGTGTGTTCCTCTCTGTGTCTCACCAGAGCTGTGGGTCCTCTGTGTGTTCCTCTCTGTGTCTCACCAGAGCTGTGGGTTGTCTGTGTGTTCCTCTCTGTGTCTCACCAGAGCTGTGGGTTGTCTGTGTGTTCCTCTCTGTGTCTCACCAGAGCTGTGGGTTGTCTGTCGCAATGTGATTGATGCTACTGTAGATTCTAGGCTGGAGACTTTCTGAAGTTGCTCAGTGTTTTGCACCAGACTACGCCATGTACTGAACACTAGTGTTAGATGTCTGTAACAAAAACATATTCTTTAGAATCTTTACTTGTTCTGATGTTGTTAGCATACAGTCAGTAGTCTTAACATGTCCATGAGTAAAGTCATCAACAAAAAGCATCAACAAAAAGGCATATTTGGACTATTGTACTTCAACTTGTTTACAACTCCCTGGGGTCGTTTCATTTCAGCCATGACACCCACCCTCTGCTGAGAGCCGACATCCTCTTTCTTGTTCATTTTGAGGTGGAAAGACTCCCTGTCCATTGTTGAGCAATTGCATATCTCTGACTTTCTAAATCCAAGTGCAACTTCATTGATGATACTGTGTCTTGCCTGGAATGTGATGAAAGTGAATACAATTGAACAAATTCAATGAAAAACAACCTTGAATAACTTTGAACAAGTCCTTTGAGTTAACTCTTCACACATCACTCTCTGGCTATGTTTCACTCATCGCTGTATTGCAAACATTTTTTGATATTATAAGAGCCGTGTAGATAAGACACAAGGCAGAGGTGAAATGAGAAGGTGAGGCAGGTCTGCCATTTAAATGTCCATCTCCATCTTAATTGACAAGATTATTACAAGGTTGAAGTGAAGGATGAAAGATAATTAGAGGTGTGTGAGATTGTGTGTAGGAGGTGTGTGTGTGTGTGTGTGTGTGTGTGTGTGTGTGTGTGTGTGTGTGTGTGTGTGTGTGTGTGTGTGTGTGTGTGTGTGTGTGTGTGTGTGTGTGTGTGTGAATGAGTGGCCTAATGCTCCTCTTTCATCACAGCAGGTGTGTGTGTATATTTGTAATGAATTAATACATGCCAGGTCATTTTCTCCTGTGTAAACTTGGCTCAAAACATGTCTTTCCCCCTCAAACACATATGGTCTGTCCCCCTTAGTAGTATGAGATGCTATCTCACCCTTCCCGACAGTCTAAGCACAACATCATAATAAGTTACACTGTCAGTGGCTCGTGTCAAAAAATCCAGAGAACTTTACATCAGGTAAGTAGCTATCCACACTGAAAAATCCAGAGAACTTTACATCAGGTAAGTAGCTATCCACACTGAAAAATCCAGAGAACTTTACATCAGGTAAGTAGATATCCACACTGAAAAATCCAGAGAACTTTACATCAGGTAAGTAGATATCCACACTGAAAAATCCAGAGAACTTTACATCAGGTAAGTAGCTATCCACATTGAAAAATCCAGAGAACTTTACATCAGGTAAGTAGCTATCCACATTGAAAAATCCAGAGAACTTTACATCAGGTAAGTAGCTATCCACATTGAAAAATCCAGAGAACTTTACATCAGGTAAGTAGCTATCCACACTGAAAAATCCAGAGAAATTTACATCAGGTAAGTAGCTATCCACACTGAAAAATCCAGAGAACTTTACATCAGGTAAGTAGCTATCCACACTGAAAAATCCAGAGAACTTTACATCAGGTAAGTAGCTATCCACATTGAAAAATCCAGAGAACTTTACATCAGGTAAGTAGCTATCCACACTGAAAAATCCAGATAACTTTACATCAGGTAAGTAGCTATCCACACTGAACAATCCAGAGAACTTTACATCAGGTAAGTAGCTATCCTCATTGAAAAATCCAGAGAACTTTACATCAGGTAAGTAGCGATCGCATGGCGAGAAACAGGCAAATAACATAGAAATCAAGGTAGTGAAATAAATAAACCTCTCTGTTCAGTCAGTCCATTGTTCTGCTTGCTGGGTCAGACTGCTGAGTGACTCAATCATTCAGCCCTCAGGGTCTTCTCTCTCCTCTTCTCATATCTCCTTCTCTTCTTCTTTCTTTCATTCTTTCTAACGGTCCCGCTTACTCCCTCTTTTGCTCTTTCCTACAACAGCTGTGAGGCAGGGTTAGGGTCGAGTTAGAACACACACACACACACCACACAGGCACAGACACGCGCACACACACACACACGCACACACAGGGATCTGCTACTGTTAGGCTTGAATGCAGCTGATATGAGGGAGACACAAGGCTGTATTTTCCCATGCCAACAGTTGGCTGCTGGATACGTCCATGACTGAGGAGAAAGACCTCTGCCTCCCCCTATGTCGCTCGCCTGGCCCAATGTCCCTGTCCACTCTCCTGCTGGGGCACTGAATGTACTGCCTGTGTGGTGTGTGTGTGTGTGTGTGTGTGTGTGTGTGTGTGTGTGTGTGTGTGTGTGTGTGTGTGTGTGTGTGTGTGTGTGTGTGTGTGTGTGTGTGTGTGTGTGTGTGTGTGTGTGTGTGATAATAGCCAATCACAGGAGGGGCTCTGTCATTCAGCCATCAGCCATTCAGTCCCAACAACCGGCCCCCGGCCACCAAGCTCTAGACAAGTCATCTATCTTCAAACTCGGAGCTCCCCAGTCTCTCACTGGGAACGCTTCTCTATTTCTCTCCTTTCTTCTATTTTTCATCCATGTTTTATGAATGTGTTTCTGTCTCTCTTTTTATCTCTGTTTCTCTCTGGCGCTCTCCACATCTTTTTCTCTATATTTCCCTCTCTTTTCTCTATATCTCCCTCTCTTTTCTCTATATCTCCCTCTCTTTTCTCTATATCTCCCTCTCTTTTCTCTATATCTCCCTCTCTTTTCTCTATATCTCCCTCTCTTTTCTCTATATCTCCCTCTCTTTTTCTCTATATCTCCCTCTTTTCTCTATATCTCCCTCTCTTTTCTCTATATCTCCCTCTCTTTTCTCTATATCTCCCACTCTTTTCTCTATATCTCCCACTCTTTTCTCTATATCTCCCTCTCTTTTCTCTATATCTCCCACTCTTTTCTCTATATCTCCCTCTCTTTTCTCTATAACCCTGTGTCCATCCAGTCCCTGGGTTTGTAAAGAGCCTTCCCTGCAGAGGGAGTTGAAAGCATTCTTCTCACTCCCATGTCATCAAGGCCTATTTAATAACTGTCCCAATAAAGTCAACAATGGGCCCACAATGTCCTCCTCCATCCTCTCCATCCCCGCCCAGCGGCCCCCTCCCTGAGTGGTGATGAATGGGGCCATCAGGAAGGCCAGCTGCCCCGGAGGTGAGCAGGCTGCCCCCGGCCAGGCCGCCGGGCGAGAAGGAGGAAGAGAACAAGGGGAGGAGGGGAATGGAGGAAGGAGTGGAGCACAGGGTTGGGCCGGCATGCCAAGGCTCACACTGGGCTGAGATCAGAAGGGAGAGGACCATTGGAAACAGAGAGGAGGGAGGGAAGGATGGGGAGAGGGCAGGCCGAACAGAGGGATACAGGGTACACACACAAACGGGCGTCAGTCCCAGTGCCAACAACTCAACAGGCAATATGGATACACTCACAACATGTTGGTGCCCACTGCTCACGGCTGCAGGCTCGTGACTTTCCACACAGAGCTACCTCTCTTGACCTGCGCCTAACTACTGTCATTTTGATTGATGTTTTTAAGTGAAATGTCATCTTTCATTCCATCTACCACCATAGATGAACATGTGCACATATTATTTCTTGTTCAGGTCAAATGTATTTACATGAGAAAAGTGTGTTTCAGATTGAATACATGTTACGCGTGCCACAATCTTCTATCTTGACCAGGTCGCAGTTGTAAATGAGAACTTGTTCTCAACTAGCCTACCTGGTTAAATAAAGGTGAAAAATAAAATTAAAATAAATAGCATGCCTCATGGTACATAGTCTTAGCATGCTAGGAGGTACAATCTTCAGAACACAATAGAGCACAGAACATATGCAAACATTTTGCAACATGACCTGTGTCTTACTCTCCCCATTAAGATTATGGGGAGAGTAAGGATTGGAAAGCTGCCGCAGTCATCCCCCTCTTCAAAGGGGGAGACACCCTGGACCCAAACTGTTACAGACCTATATCCATCCTGCCCTGCCTATCTAAGGTCTTCGAAAGCCAAGTCAACAAACAGGTCACTGACCATCTCGAATCACACCGTACCTTCTCCGCTGTGCAATCTGGTTTCCGAGCCGGTCACGGGTGCACCTCAGCCACGCTCAAGGTACTAAACGATATCATAACCGCCATCAATAAAAGACAGTACTGTGCAGCCATCTTCATCGACCTTGACAAGGCTTTCGACTCTGTCAATCACCATATTCTTATCGGCAGACTCAGTAGCCTCGGTTTTTCTGATGACTGCCTTGCCTGGTTCACCAACTACTTTGCAGACAGAGTTCAGTGTGTCAAATCGGAGGGGATGCTGTCCGGTCCTCTGGCAGTCTCTATGGGGGTGCCACAGGGTTCAATTCTCGGGCCGACTCTTTTCTCTGTATATATCAATGATGTTGCTCTTGCTGCGGGCGATTCCCTGATCCACCTCTACGCAGACGACACCATTCTATATACTTCCAGCCCCTTGGACACTGTGCTATCTAACCTCCAAACGAGCTTCAATGCCATACAACACTCCTTCCGTGGCCTCCAACTGCTCTTAAACGCTACTGTGTTATTGACTTGTTAATTGTTTACTCCATGTGTAACTCTGTGTTGTCTGTTCACACTGCTATGCTTTATCTTGGCCAGGTCGCAGTTGCAAATGAGAACTTGTTCTCAACTAGCCTACCTGGTTAAATAAAGGTGAAATAAAAAATTAAAAAATAAATAAATGTAATGCCAATGGTACACATATATTTATAATGGTTTCGTTAAATACCTACAGAATGAGAAAATGAACGAGAGGGAGAGAGAGACGGAGAGAGAGGGGGAGAGAGAGAGAGAGAGAGAGAGCGGGAGAGAGAGAGAGACAGAGAGAGAGGGAGGAGGAGAGAGGTAGAGAGAGAGAGAGAGAGAGAGAGAGAGAGAGAGAGAGAGAGAGAGAGAGAGGGAGAGAGAGAGATGTAGAGAGAGAGAGAGAGAGAGAGCTGATTGATATTGTCACTCACATAAGGATCATTTATTGAGCAAACACAAACACTGGCCATGTCACCCTACAGTAAATCCGCTAGAGTACGTTTATAGAATTAGTCATATATTCATAATTACAGCGAAGTAGGCATGGTCATACATCGCAAACAAGCAGAAAGAATGTCTACCACACAGTTGGCCATTTACAAATGAATACTAACAAGAAAACTGTTCAAATAGAATGGATCAGGATGACTGGCATGCATAAGGCTTTGGTTAAGGGTTTCCAACACATCCTCACTGCGCCCACACAAACGTACATGACATATGTGTTCCTCGCCAATGCTGGCCAAATACCTAGCCACGCAGCCCCCTATTCATTTATACAGTAGCACGGTGCTGCTTGTATAGCTACTGCCAGAAGCTAGCTGTTAGCTGTCCACTGTATAGAGACAAATAGATAGAGAGACAAATAGAGAGAGAGACAAATAGAGAGAGAGACAAAGCAGAGAGAGACAAAACAGAGAGAGAGAGACAAAACAGAGAGAGAGAGACAAAACAGAGAGAGAGAGACAAAACAGAGAGAGACAAAACAGAGAGAGAGACAAAACAGAGAGAGAGACAAAACAGAGAGAGACAAAACAGAGAGAGATAAAATAGAGAGATAGACAAAACAGAGAGATAGACAAAACAGATAGAGACAGACAAAACAGAGAGAGACAGACAAAACTGAGAGAGACAGACAAAACAGAGAGAGAGACAAAACAGAGAGAGAGACAAAACAGAGACAGACAGAGAGACAGACAAAACAGAGAGAGACAGACAGACAGACAGACAGACAGACAGACAAAACAGAGACAGACAGACAGACAGACAGACAGACAGACAGACAGACAGACAGACAGACAGACAGACAGACAGACAGACAGACAGACAGACAGACAGACAGACAGATAGAGTTGAAGTCGGATGTTTTACATAGACCTTAGCCAAATACTTTTAAACTCAGTTTTTCACAATTCCTGACATTTAATCCTAGTTAAAATTCCCTGTCTTAGGTCAGTTAGGATCACCACTTAATTTTAAGAATGTGAAATGCCAGAGTAATAGTAGAGAGAATGATTTATTTCAGCTTTTATTTCTTTCATCACATTCCCAGTGGGTCAGAAGTTTACATACACTCAATTAGTATTTGATAGCATTGCCTTTATATTGTTTAACTTGGGTCAAATGTTTCAGGTAGCCCTCTACAAGCTTCCCATAATAAGCTGGGTGAGTTTTGGCCCATTCCTCCTGACAGATCGGGTGTAACTGAGTCAGATTTGTAGGCCTCCTTGCTTGCACACGCTTTTTCAGTTCTGCCCACAAATGTTCTATAGGATTGAGGTCAGGGCTTTGTGATGACCACTCCAATACCTTGACTTTGTTGTCCTTAAGCCATTTTGCCACAACGTTGGAAGTATGCTTGGTGTCATTGTCTATTTGGAAGACCCATTTGTGACCAAGCTTTAACTTCCTGAATGATGTCTTGACATGTTGCTGCAATATATCCACATAATTTTCTTTCTTCATGATGCCATCTATTTTGTGAAGTGCACCAGTCCCTCCTGCAGCAAAGCACCCCCACAACATGATGCTGCCATCCCCATGCCCCGTGCTTCATGGTTGGGATGGTGTTCTTCGGCCTGCAAGCCTCCCCCATTTACCTCCAAACATAATGATGGTCATTCTGGCCAAACAGTTCTATTTTTGTTTCATCAGACCAGAGGACATTTATCCAAAAAGTATGATCTTTGTCCCCATGTGCAGTTGCAAATTCGTAGTCTGGCTTTTTTAGGGCGGTTTTGGAGCAGTGGCTTCTTCCTTGCTTAGCGGCCAATCAGGTTATGTCGATATAGGACTCATTTTACTGTGGATATAGATACTTTTGTACCTGTTTCTTCCAGCATCTTCACGAGGTCCTTTGCTGTTGTTCTGGGATTGATTTTCACTTTTCGCACCAAAGTACGTTCATCTCTAGGAGACAACGCGTCTCCTTCCTGAGAAGTATGACGGCTGTGTGGGCCCATGGTGTTTATACGTGCATACTATTGTTTGTACAGATGAACGTGGTACCTTCAGGCGTTTGGAAATTGCTCCCAAGGATGAAACAGACTTGTGGAGGTCTACAATTAGTTTTCTAAGTTCTTGGCTGATTTCTTTTGATTTTCCCATGATGTCAAGCAAAGAAGCACTGAGTTTGAAGGTAGGCCTTGAAATACATCCACAGGTACACCTCCAAATGACTCAAATGACTTCAATTAGCCTATCAGAAGCTTCTAAAGCCATGACATCAAGCTGTTTAAAGGCACAGTCAACTTAGCGTATGTAAACTTCTGACCCGCTGGAATTGTGATACGGTGAATTATAAGTTAAATAATCTGTCTGTAAACAATTGTTGGAAAAATGACTTGTGTCATGCACAAAGTAGATGTCCTAACCGACTTGACAAAACTATACTTTGTTAACAAGAAATTTGTGGAGTGGTTGAAAAATGACTCCAACCTAAGTGTATGTAAACTTCTGACTTCAACTGTAGCTAGATAGAGAGATAGATAGAGAAAATATATAGATAGAGCAAGAGAGCAAGACAGAGAGAAAGAATTGAGAGAGAGAGAGAGAGAGAGAGAAAGAGAGAGAGAAAAGGGAATTGAATTGAAAAGAGAGAGAGAATAGTGAGAAATAGAGAGATAGATAGACAGATAGAGGGAGAGAGAGAGAGGAAAGAGAGAGAGAGAGAATAGTGAGAAATAGAGAGATATATCGACAGATAGAGGGAGAGAGAGAGAGAGAGAGAGAGAGAGAGAGAGAGAGAGAGAGAGAGGGAGGGAGAGAGAGAGAGCGAGAGAGAGAGAGATAAATAGACAGAGGGAGAGAGAGAGAGGAGAGAGAGAGAGAATAGTGAGAAATAGAGGGAGGGAGGGAGAGAGAGAGAGAGAGAGAGAGAAAGAGAGAGAGAGAGAGAGAGAGAGAGAGGGTTAATATAAAAATCAATAGGTAGGAGGGTGCAGAAAGATACTTTATGGAATAGAGGGAGGAAGAGGGTGGAAGAGGGTGGAAGAGGGAGGAAGAGGGTGGAAGAGGGAGGAAGAGGGTGGAAGAGAGTGGAAGAGGGTGGAAGAGGGAGGAAGAGGGAGGAAGAGGGATAGGATATAGCAGACATTTCTTCTACACATCAATATGAGAGTAAAGGAAGGGAGGACAACGTCAGGGATGAGGGAGCGCTATTCAACAGGGGATATGCATCAAGCCTGCACAAGCCATATGGCACTATTTGCTGTCCACGACATACACAACACATCACAACACTACGTCTGCGCCAAAACGTCACAGTAACAGGGGGGCTGGAGTTACTCATGGATAGTTTACCCATAATTGCCTCCAACGACTAGGTTCGTCCTTGATTTGTTTTGATTAATCTTGGAGCTCCTGCTCTCCTCTCTGCCGGTGCAGCTCACAGACCAGACAGTTCTCTAGATAAAACCTCTTATCTCTCTCCAGCTCACTTGCTCTCTTTACCTTCCCATCCTGACTCATTTGGGAACTGTTTATTTTCCTAAACAAGCTGTGCTGCCAGTACGAATGCAGCAGAGCTCTGTGAAGACAGCTTCAAAAGGAAGAAGCCCTAAACTCTACCTGAGGGAGAGTAGTTTGTCTCTCCTCCTCTCCTCTCCTATCCTAGCCCCAGCCAGATCCCAGAGCCAGCCAGCCCAGCAGCAGCTGTGTTGAATATTTCCCTCTCTGTTCAGTTCATTTGGAGGTGATGCAAGGCCTGAGTCCTGTTAGCCCCCAGGACACAGTGGAGTGAACAGGGCTGGCTATCAAAGCAAAGCAGCAGAGCCACCCAGTCAGAAAGACTGGAACATGAGGAGGAATATAAGCCCATGACCACTGGGGCTACAGAGACAGGACATGACAGGCAGCTGGACAGAGATCAAACCATAGACATACACACCATGGGGTCAAACCCACCCAATCAGAGTGGTCTGTCTGGAGTAATATTACTGTTTAAGTCTGGACATATATATGAGTCTTCATATCATATAAAGCAGTCACCTGACCTCTGACTTGACGGTCTTAGCGTCCCTTTGACCTTTACAACTCTCCCATTCACTCAGTGGTGGGAAAGATGAGGGGGGCCACGGTGTTCTGGCAATCCTCTCCTCCCTCTCTGTGGCTCAGACTGATAGCTGCTCGATCATTCATTAAAGCACAGGGCAGAGAAGCAGCAGAGGAATTTAAAGGTTGACTGTTTTTCTGTTGCTCACAGAGAAGAGGGCTTCAGAAGGAGAGCAAGTGGGAGGATGGATAGAACGATAGATCGGGATACTGTTGGTCAGCTCAGTCTTTTTAAAACTATTTTTCCAGTGCAATGTGGTATCCTGTTTGGATTTCCAACTCTGTGTATGTGTACAGTATGCATGTCAGGTAGTAAGAGAAACACACAGAGTAGCCAGTGTGGGGCTGGGAGCCGTTCAATCAGAAGGAACTAATAGAGTAAATATGGAGTGGACTCATCTCATCTCTCTCTCTTCTTGGCCCTCTCAGCCGCTCCTCTCAGCCGCTCCTCTCAGCCTCTCCTCTCAGCCTCTCCCCTCAGCCTCTCCTCTCAGCCGCTCCTCTCAGCCTCTCCCCTCAGCCTCTCCCCTCAGCCTCCCCCTCCTCCTCTCCTCTTAGCTTCCCCCATCCTCTCCTCTCAGCCTCCCCCTCCTCCTCTCCTCTTAGCTTCCCCTCCCCCTCATCCTCTCCTCTTAACTTCCCACTCCCCCTCTCAGCCTCCCTCCTTCTCTCCTCAGCCTCTCCTCTCAACCTCCACCCTCATCCTCTCCTCTTCGCCTCTCCCCTTAGCCTCTCCTCTCAGCCTCCCTCTCCTCTCCTCTCAGCACTCCTCTCATCCCTCCTCCACAGCAGCCCTAAGCTTAGCAGGTTGTGTGTTTATGTTACTGCTGCTGCTGTTACTGTTACTGCTGCTGCTGCTGCTACTGCTGACACTTCTACTACTGTTAGTGCTGCTGCTGCTACCGCTACTGCTGACACTTCTACTACTGTTAGTGCTGCTGCTGCTACCGCTACTGCTGGCACTTCTACTGCTGTTACTGCTGCTGCTGCTACCGCTACTGCTGACACTTCTACTACTGTTACTGCTGCTGCTGCTGCCGCTACTGCTGACACTTCTACTACTGTTACTGCTGCTGCTGCTACCGCTACTGCTGACACTTCTACTACTGTTACTGCTGCTGCTGCTACCGCTACTGCTGACACTTCTACTACTGTTACTGCTGCTGCTGCTACTGCTGACACTTCTACTACTGTTACTGCTGCTGCTGCTACCGCTACTGCTGACACTTCTACTACTGTTACTGCTGCTGCTGCTACTGCTGACACTTCTACTACTGTTACTGCTTCTACTGCTGACACTTCTACTACTGTTACTGCTGCTGCTGCTACCGCTACTGCTGACACTTCTACTACTGTTACTGCTGACTGCTGCTACCGCTACTGCTTCTACTGCTGCTGCCTGCTGCTGCTGACACTTCTACTACTGTTACTGTGCTGCTACCGCTACTGCTGACACTTCTACTACTGTTACTGCTGCTGCTGCTGCTGCTACTGCTGACACTTCTACTACTGTTACTGTGCTGCTGCTACCGCTACTGCTGACACTTCTACTACTGTTACTGCTGCTGCTGCTACCGCTTACTGCTGACACTTCTACTACTGTTACTGCTGCTGCTGCTACACGCTACTGCTGACACTTCTACTACTGTTACTGCTACTGCTGACACTTGCTGACACTTCTGTTGTTACTGTGCTGCTGCTACCGCTGCTGACACTTCTACTACTGTTACTGCTGCTGCTGCTACCGCTACTGCTGACACTTCTACTACTGTTACTGCCTGCTGCTGCCGCTACTGCTGACACTTCTACTACTGTTACTGCTGCTGCTGCTACCGCTACTGCTGACACTTCTACTACTGTTACTGCTGCTGCTGCTACCGCTACTGCTGACACTTCTACTACTGTTACTGCTGCTGCTGCTGCCGCTACTGCTGACACTTCTACTACTGTTACTGCTGCTGCTGCTACTGCTGACACTTCTACTGCTGTTACTGCTGCTGCTACCGCTACTGCTGACACTTCTACTACTGTTACTGCTGCTGTTGCCACCGCTACTGCTGACACTTCTACTACTGTTACTGCTGCTGCTGCTACCGCTACTGCTGACACTTCTACTACTGTTACTGCTGCTGCTGCTACCGCTACTGCTGACACTTCTACTGCTGTTACTGCTGCTGCTGCTGACACTTCTACTACTGTTACACTTGCTACTACTGTTGACTGTACTACTGTTACTGCTGCTGCTGCTACTACTGCTGACACTTCTACTACTGTTACTGCTGCTGCTACCGCTACTGCTGACACTTCTACTACTGTTACTGCTGCTGCCTACCGCTACTGCTGACACTTCTACTGCTGTTACTGCTGCTGCTGCTGCCGCTACTGCTGACACTTCTACTACTGTTACTGCTGCTGCTGCTACCGCTACTGCTGACACTTCTACTACTGTTACTGCTGCTGCTGCTACCACTACTGCTGACACTTCTACTACTGTTACTGTTGCTGCTACCACTACTGCTGACACTTCTACTACTGTTACTGCTGCTGCTGCTACCGCTGCTGACACTTCTACTACTGTTACTGCTGTTGCTGCTACTGCTGACACTTCTACTACTGTTACTGCTGCTGCTACCGCTACTGCTGACACTTCTACTACTGTTACTGCTGCTGCTACCGCTACTGCTGACACTTCTACTACTGTTACTGCTGCTGCTACCGGTACCGCTACTGCTGACACTTCTACTACTGTTACTGCTGCTGTTGCTACCGCTGCTGACACTTCTACTACTGTTACTGCTGCTGCTGCTACTGCTGACACTTCTACTACTGTTACTGCTGTTGCTGCTACTGCTGACACTTCTACTGCTGTTACTGTTACTGCTGCTGCTACCGCTACTGCTGACACTTCTACTGCTGTTACTGCTGCTGCTGCTACCGCTACTGCTGACACTTCTACTACTGTTACTGCTGCTGCTGCTGCCGCTACTGCTGACACTTCTACTACTGTTACTGCTGCTGCTGCTGCCGCTACTGCTGACACTTCTACTACTGTTACTGCTGCTGCTGCTGCTGCTACTGCTGACACTTCTATTACTGTTAGTGCTGCTGCTGCTACCGCTACTGCTGGCACTTCTACTGCTGTTACTGCTGCTGCTACCGCTACTGCTGACTGTTACTGTTGCTTCTACTGCTGTTACACTTCTACTGCTGTTACTGCTGCTGCAACAACGCTTACACTTCTGTGCTGACACTTCTACTACTGTTACTGCTGCTGCTACCACCGCTACTGCTGACACTTCTACTACTGTTACTGCTGCTGCTGCCGCTACTGCTGACACTTCTACTACTGTTACTGCTGCTGCCGCTACTGCTGACACTTCTACTACTGTTACTGCTGCTGCTGCTACCGCTACTGCTGACACTTCTACTACTGTTACTGCTGCTGCTGCTACCGCTACTGCTGACACTTCTACTACTGTTACTGCTGCTGCTGCTACTGCTGACACTTCTACTACTGTTACTGTTGCTGCTGCTACCGCTACTGCTGACACTTCTACTACTGTTACTGCTGCTGCTGCTACCGCTACTGCTGACACTTCTACTACTGTTACTGCTGCTGCTGCTACCGCTACTGCTGACTCTTCTACTACTGTTACTGCTGACACTTCTACTACTGTTACTGCTGACACTTCTACTGCTGCTACTGCTGACACTTCTACTACTGTTACTGCTGCTGCTGCTACCGCTACTGCTGACACTTCTACTACTGTTACTGCTGCTGCTGCTACTGCTGACACTTCTACTACTGTTACTGCTGCTGCTGCTACTGCTGACACTTCTACTACTGTTACTGTTGCTGCTGCTACCGCTACTGCTGACACTTGCTACTACTGCTGCTGCTGCTGCTACCGCTACTGCTGACACTTCTACTGCTGTTACTGCTGTTGCTACCGCTACTGCTGACACTTCTACTGCTGTTACTGCTGTTGCACCGCTACTGCTGACACTTCTACTGTTGTTACTGCTGCTACTGCTGACACTTCTACTACTGTTACTGCTGACACTTCTACACTACTGTTACTGCTGCTGCTGCTGCTACTGCTGACACTTCTACTACTGTTACTGCTGCTGCTGCTACTGCTGACACTTCTACTACTGTTACTGCTGCTGCTGCTACCGCTACTGCTGACACTTCTACTACTGTTACTGCTGCTGCTGCTACCGCTACTGCTGACACTTCTACTACTGTTACTGCTGCTGCTGCTACTGCTGACACTTCTACTACTGTTACTGCTGCTGCTACCGCTACTGCTGACACTTCTACTACTGTTACTGCTGCTGCTGCTACCGCTACTGCTGACACTTCTACTACTGTTACTGCTGCTGCACCGCTACTGCTGACACTTCTACTACTGTTACTGCTGCTGCTGCTACCGCTACTGCTGACACTTCTACTACTGTTACTGCTGCTGCTACCGCTACTGCTGACACTTCTACTACTGTTACTGCTGCTGCTGCTACCGCTTACTGCTGACACTTCTACTACTGTTACTGCTGCTGCTACCGCTACTGCTGACACTTCTACTACTGTTACTGCTGCTGCTGCTACACTTCTACTGCTGACACTTCTACTGTTTACCACTGTTACTACTGCTGCTGCTACCGCTACTGCTGACACTTCTACTACTGTTACTGCTGCTGCTGCTACCGCTACTGCTGACACTTCTACTACTGTTACTGCTGCTGCTGCTACCGCTACTGCTGACACTTCTACTACTGTTACTGCTGCTGCTGCTACTGCTGACACTTCTACTACTGTTACTGTTGCTGCTGCTACCGCTACTGCTGACACTTCTACTACTGTTACTGCTGCTGCTACCGCTACTGCTGACACTTCTACTACTGTTACTGCTGCTGCTGCTACCGCTACTGCTGGCACTTCTACTACTGTTAGTGCTGCTGCTGACACTTCTACTACTGTTACTGCTGCTGCTGCTACTGCTGACACTTCTACTACTGTTACTGCTGCTGCTGCTACCGCTACTGCTGACACTTCTACTACTGTTACTGCTGCTACCGCTACTGCTGACACTTCTACTACTGTTACTGCTGCTGCTGCTACTGCTGACACTTCTACTACTGTTACTGTTGCTGCTGCTACCGCTACTGCTGACACTTCTACTACTGTTACTGCTGCTGCTGCTACTGCTGACACTTCTACTACTGTTACTGCTGTTGCTGCTACTGCTGACACTTCTACTACTGTTACTGTTGCTGCTGCTACCGCTACTGCTGACACTTCTACTGCTGTTAATGCTGCTGCTGCTACCGCTACTGCTAACACTTCTACTACTGTTACTGCTGCTGCTGCTACCGCTACTGCTGACACTTCTACTACTGTTACTGCTGCTGCTACCGCTACTGCTTACACTTCTACTGCTGCTGCTGCTACCGCTACTGCTGACACTTCTACTACTGTTACTGCTGCTGCTACCGCTACTGCTGACACTTCTACTGCTGTTACTGCTGCTGCTGCTACCGCTACTGCTGACACTTCTACTGCTGTTACTGCTGCTGCTACCGCTACTGCTGACACTTCTACTGCTGTTACTGCTGCTGCTGCTACCGCTACTGCTGACACTTCTACTGCTGTTACTGCTGCTGCTACCACTACTGCTGACACTTCTACTACTGTTACTGCTGCTGCTACCACTACTGCTGACACTTCTACTACTGTTACTGCTGCTGCTGCTACCGCTACTGCTGACACTTCTACTGCTGTTACTGCTACCACTACTGCTGACACTTCTACTACTGTTACTGCTGCTGCTACCACTACTGCTGACACTTCTACTACTGTTACTGCTGCTGCTACCACTACTGCTGACACTTCTACTACTGTTACTGCTGCTACACTGACACTTCTACTACTGTTACTGCTGCTGCTGCTACTGCTGACACTTCTACTACTGTTACTGCTGCTGCTGCTACTGCTGACACTTCTACTACTGTTACTGCTGCTGCTGCTACCGCTGACACACTACTACTGTTACTGTTAATGCTGCTGCTACCGCTACTGCTGACACTTCTACTACTGTTACTGCTGCTGCTGCTGCTACTGCTGACACTTCTACTACTGTTACTGCTGCTGTTGCTACCGCTACTGCTGACACTTCTACTACTGTTACTGCTGCTGCTGCTACTGCTGACACTTCTACTACTGTTACTGCTGCTGCTTGCTACCGCTGCTGACACTTCTACTACTGTTACTGCTGCTGTTGCCACCGCTACTGCTGACACTTCTACTACTGTTACTGCTGCTGCTACCGCTGCTGACACTTCTACTACTGTTACTGCTGCTGCTGCTACTGCTGACACTTCTACTACTGTTACTGCTGCTGCTGCTACCGCTACTGCTGACACTTCTACTACTGTTACTGCTGCTGCTGCTACTGCTGACACTTCTACTACTGTTACTGCTGCTGCTGCTACCGCTACTGCTGACACTTCTACTACTGTTACTGCTGCTGCTGCTACTGCTGACACTTCTACTACTGTTACTGTTGCTGCTGCTACCGCTACTGCTGACACTTCTACTACTGTTACTGCTGCTGCTACCGCTACTGCTGACACTTCTACTACTGTTACTGCTGCTGCTGCTACCGCTACTGCTGGCACTTCTACTACTGTTAGTGCTGCTGCTGACACTTCTACTACTGTTACTGCTGCTGCTGCTACTGCTGACACTTCTACTACTGTTACTGCTGCTGCTGCTACCGCTACTGCTGACACTTCTACTACTGTTACTGCTGCTACCGCTACTGCTGACACTTCTACTACTGTTACTGCTGCTGCTGCTACCGCTACTGCTGACACTTCTACTACTGTTACTGTTGCTGCTGCTACCGCTACTGCTGACACTTCTACTACTGTTACTGCTGCTGCTGCTACTGCTGACACTTCTACTACTGTTACTGCTGTTGCTGCTACTGCTGACACTTCTACTACTGTTACTGCTGCTGCTGCTACCGCTACTGCTGACACTTCTACTGCTGTTAATGCTGCTGCTTGCTACCGCTACTGCTAACACTTCTACTACTGTTACTGCTGCTGCTGCTACCGCTACTGCTGACACTTCTACTACTGTTACTGCTGCTGCCACCGCTTGCTTACACTTTACTGCTGCTGCTGCTACCGCTACTGCTGACACTTCTACTACTGTTACTGCTGCTGCTACCGCTACTGCTGACACTTCTACTGCTGTTACTGCTGCTGCTGCTACCGCTACTGCTGACACTTCTACTGCTGTTACTGCTGCTGCTACCGCTACTGCTGACACTTCTACTGCTGTTACTGCTGCTGCTGCTACCGCTACTGCTGACACTTCTACTGCTGTTACTGCTGCTGCTACCACTACTGCTGACACTTCTACTACTGTTACTGCTGCTGCTACCACTACTGCTGACACTTCTACTACTGTTACTGCTGCTGCTGCCACCGCTACTGCTGACACTTCTACTGCTGTTACTGCTGCTGCCACCGCTACTGCTGACACTTCTACTACTGTTACTGCTGCTGCTGCCACTACTGCTGACACTTCTACTACTGTTACTGCTGCTGCTACCACTACTGCTGACACTTCTACTACTGTTACTGCTGCTGCTACCGCTACTGCTGACACTTCTACTACTGTTACTGCTGCTGCTACCCGCTACTGCTGACACTTCTACTACTGTTACTGCTGCTGCTGCTACTGCTGACACTTCTACTACTGTTACTGCTGCTGCTGCTACTGCTGACACTTCTACTACTGTTACTGTTGCTGCTGCTACCGCTACTGCTGACACTTCTACTGCTGTTAATGCTGCTGCTGCTACCGCTACTGCTGACACTTCTACTACTGTTACTGCTGCTGCTGCTACCGCTACTGCTGACACTTCTACTACTGTTACTGCTGCTGCTGCTGACTTCTACTGCTGTTACTGCTGCTGCTGCTACCGCTACTGCTGACACTTCTACTACTGTTACTGCTGCTGCTGCTGCTACCGCTACTGCTGACACTTCTACTACTGTTACTGCTGCTGCTACCGCTACTGCTGACACTTCTACTGCTGTTACTGCTGCTGCTGCTACCGCTACTGCTGACACTTCTACTACTGTTACTGCTGCTGCTACCGCTACTGCTGACACTTCTACTACTGTTACTGCTGCTGCTGCTACCGCTACTGCTGACACTTCTACTGCTGTTACTGCTGCTGCTGCTGCACCGCTACTGCTGACACTTCTACTGCTGTTACTGCTGCTGCTACCACTACTGCTGACACTTCTACTACTGTTACTGCTGCTGCTGCCACTACTGCTGACACTTCTACTACTGTTACTGCTGCTGCTACCACTACTGCTGACACTTCTACTACTGTTACTGCTGCTGCTGCTACTGCTGACCGCTACTTGACACTACTACTGTTACTGCTGCTGCTGCTACTGCTGACACTTCTACTACTGTTACTGTTGCTGCTGCTACCGCTACTGCTGACACTTCTACTACTGTTACTGCTTGTTGCTACCGCTACTGCTGACACTTCTACTACTGTTACTGCTGCTGCTGCTACCGCTACTGCTGACACTTCTACTACTGTTACTGCTGCTGCTACCGCTACTGCTGCTGACTGACTTCTACTACTGTTACTGCTGCTGCTGCTACCGCTACTGCTGACACTTCTACTGTTGTTACTGCTGTTGCTGCCGCTACTGCTGACACTTCTACTACTGTTACTGCTGCTGCTGCTACCGCTACTGCTGACACTTCTACTGCTGTTACTGCTGCTGCTGCTGCCGCTACTGCTGACACTTCTACTACTGTTACTGCTGCTGCTGCTACCGCTACTGCTGACACTTCTACTACTGTTACTGCTGCTGCTGCTGCTACCGCTACTGCTGACACTTCTACTGCTGTTACTGCTGCTGCTGCTACCGCTACTGCTGACACTTCTACTACTGTTACTGCTGCTGCTACCGCTACTGCTGACACTTCTACTACTGTTACTGCTGCTGCTGCTACCGCTACTGCTGACACTTCTACTACTGTTACTGCTGCTGCTACCGCTACTGCTGACACTTCTACTACTGTTACTGCTGCTGCTGCTACCGCTACTGCTGACACTTCTACTACTGTTACTGCTGCTGCTGCTACTGCTGACACTTCTACTACTGTTACTGCTGCTGCTGCTACCGCTACTGCTGACACTTCTACTACTGTTACTGCTGCTGCTGCTGCTACTGCTGACACTTCTACTACTGTTACTGCTGCTGCTGCTACCGCTACTGCTGACACTTCTACTACTGTTACTGCTGCTGCTGCTACCGCTACTGCTGACACTTCTACTACTGTTACTGTTACTGCTGCTTGCTGACACTTCTACTACTGTTACTGCTGCTGCTGCTACTGCTGACACTTCTACTACTGTTACTGCTGCTGCTACCGCTACTGCTGACACTTCTACTACTGTTACTGCTGCTGCTGCTGCCGCTACTGCTGACACTTCTACTACTGTTACTGCTGCTGCTGCTACCGCTACTGCTGACACTTCTACTACTGTTACTGCTACTGCACCGCTACTGCTGACACTTCTACTACTGTTACTGCTGCTGCTGCTACCGCTACTGCTGACACTTCTACTACTGTTACTGCTGCTGCTGCTACCGCTACTGCTGACACTTCTACTACTGTTACTGCTGCTACACTACTGCTGACACTTCTACTACTGTTACTGCTGCTGCTGCTACCGCTACTGCTGACACTTCTACTACTGTTACTGCTGCTGCTGCTACCGCTACTGCTGACACTTCTACTACTGTTACTGCTGCTGCTGCTACCGCTACTGCTGACACTTCTACTGCTGTTACTGCTGCTGCTGACACTTCTACTACTGTTACCGCTACTGCTGACACTTCTACTACTGTTACTGCTGCTGCTGCTACCGCTACTGCTGACACTTCTACTGCTGTTACTGCTGCTGCTGCTTGCTGACACTTCTACTACTGCTGACACTTCTACTACTGTTACTGCTGCTGCTGCTACCGCTACTGCTGGCACTTCTACTACTGTTACTGCTGCTGCTGACACTTCTACTACTGTTACTGCTGCTGCTGCTACTGCTGACACTTCTACTACTGTTACTGCTGCTGCTGCTACCGCTACTGCTGACACTTCTACTACTGTTACTGCTGCTGCCACCACTACTGCTGACACTTCTACTACTGTTACTGCTGCTGCTACCACTACTGCTGACACTTCTACTACTGTTACTGCTGCTGTTGCTACCGCTACTGCTGACACTTCTACTACTGTTACTGTTACTGCTGCTACTTCTGCTGCTACTGCTGACACTTCTACTACTGTTACTGCTGCTGCTGCTACTGCTGACACTTCTACTACTGTTACTGTGCTGCTGCTACCGCTACTGCTGACACTTCTACTACTGTTACTGCTGCTGCTGCTACTGCTGACACTTCTACTACTGTTACTGCTGCTGCTACCGCTACTGCTGACACTTCTACTACTGTTACTGCTGCTGCTGCTGCTACTGCTGACACTTCTACTGCTGTTACTGCTGCTGCTACTGCTGCTGACACTTCTACTACTGTTACTGCTGCTGCTGCACTTCTACCGCTACTGCTGACACTTCTACTACTGTTACTGCTGCCACTACTGCTGACACTTGCTGTTACTTGCTGCTGCTACCGCTACTGCTGACACTTCTACTACTGTTACTGCTGCTGCTGCTACTGCTGACACTTCTACTACTGTTACTGCTGCTGCTACCACTACTGCTGACACTTCTACTACTGTTACTGCTGCTGCTACCGGTACCGCTTACTGCTGACACTTCTACTACTGTTACTGCTGCTGCTGCTACTGCTGACACTTCTACTACTGTTACTGCTGCTGCTGCTACTGCTGACACTTCTACTACTGTTACTGTTGCTGCTGCTACCGCTACTGCTGACACTTCTACTGCTGTTACTGCTGCTGCTGCCACTACTGCTGACACTTCTACTACTGTTACTGCTGCTGCTGCTACCGCTACTGCTACACTTCTACTGCTGACACACTTCTACTACTGTTACTGCTGCTGCTGCTGCCACCGCTACTGCTGACACTTCTACTACTGTTACTGCTGCTGCTGCTACTGCTGACACTTCTACTGCTGTTACTGCTGCTGCACCGCTACTGCTGACACTTCTACTACTGTTACTGCTGCTGCTGCTACCGCTACTGCTGACACTTCTACTACTGTTACTGCTGCTGCTGCCGCTACTGCTGACACTTCTACTGTTACTGCTGCTGCTACCGCTACTGCTGACACTTCTACTGTTACTGCTGCTGCTACCGCTACTGCTGACACTTCTACTACTGTTACTGCTGCTGCTGCTACCGCTACTGCTGACACTTCTACTACTGTTACTGCTGCTGCTGCTACCACTACTGCTGACACTTCTACTGCTGTTACTGCTGCTGCTTGCCACCGCTACTGCTGACACTTCTACTACTGTTACTGCTGCTGCTGCTGCTGACACGCTACTACTGCTGACACTTCACTACTGTTACTGCTGCTGCTGCTACCACTACTGCTGACACTTCTACTACTGTTACTGCTGCTGCTACCGCTACTGCTGACACTTCTACTGCTGTTACTGCTGCTGCTGCTGACACTCACCGTTACACTTCTACTACTGTTACTGCTGCTGCTGCTACTGCTGACACTTCTACTACTGTTACTGCTGCTGTTGCTACCGCTACTGCTGACACTCTACTACTGTTACTGCTGCTGCCACCGCTTACTGCTGACACTTCTACTACTGTTACTGCTGCTGCTGCCACCGCTACTGCTGACACTTCTACTACTGTTACTGCTGCTGCCACCGCTACTGCTGACACTTCTACTACTGTTACTGTTGCTGCTGCTGCTGACACTTCTACTGCTGTTACTGCTGCTGACACACTTACTGCTGTTACTGCTGTTGCCACCGCCTGCTGACACTTCTACTACTGCTGACACTGACACTTCTACTACTGTTACTGCTGCTGCTGCTACCGCTACTGCTGACACTTCTACTGCTGTTACTGCTGCTGCTGCTACCGCTACTGCTGACACTTCTACTACTGTTACTGCTGCTGCTACCGCTACTGCTGACACTTCTACTGCTGTTACTGCTGCTGCTGCTGCTACCGCTACTGTTGACACTTCTACTACTGTTACTGCTGCTGTTGCCACCGCTACTGCTGACACTTCTACTACTGTTACTGCTGCTGCTGTTGCTCACTGCTGACACTTCTACCGCTGCCGCTGTTGCCACTGCTGACACTTCTACTGCTGTTACTGCTGTTGCTACCGCTACTGCTGACACTTCTACTACTGTTACTGCTGCTGCTACCACTACTGCTGACACTTCTACTACTGTTACTGCTGCTGACACTTCTACTACTGTTACTGCTGCTGCTACCACCACTTCTACTACTACTGCTGACACTTCTGACTACTGTTACTGCTGCTGCTGCTACCGCTACTGCTGACACTTCTACTACTGTTACTGCTGCTGCTACCGCTACTGCTGACACTTCTACTACTGTTACTGCTGCTGCTGTGCTGCTACTGCTGACACTTCTACTGTTACTGCTGCTGTTGCCACACACTTCTACTACTGTTACTGCTGCTGCTACCGCTACTGCTGACACTTCTACTGCTGTTACTGCTGCCACCGCTACTGCTGACACTTTACTGCTGTTACTGCTGCTGCTGCACTGCTACCGCTTGCCACCACTACTGCTGACACTTCACTACTGTTACTGCTGCTGCTGCTACCGCTACTGCTGACACTTCTACTACTGTTACTGCTGCTGCTGCTACTGCTGACACTTCTACTACTGTTACTGCTGCTGCTGCTACCGCTACTGCTGACACTTCTACTACTGTTACTGCTGCTGCTGCTACCGCTACTGCTGACACTTCTACTACTGTTACTGCTGCTGTTGCCACCGCTTACTGCTGACACTTCTACTACTGTTACTGCTGCTGCTGCTACCGCTACTGCTGACACTTCTACTACTGTTACTGCTGCTGCCACCGCTACTGCTGACACTTCTACTACTGTTACTGCTGCTGCTGTTGCTACCGCTGCTGACACTTCTACTACTGTTACTGCTGCTGCTGCTACCGCTACTGCTGACACTTCTACTACTGTTACTGCTGCTGCTGCTGCTACCGCTACTGCTGACACTTCTACTACTGTTACTGCTGCTGCTACCGCTACTGCTGACACTTCTACTACTGTTACTGCTGCTGCTGCTACCGCTACTGCTGACACTTCTACTGTTACTGCTGCTGCTGCTACCGCTACTGCTGACACTTCTACTACTGTTACTGCTGCTGCTACCGGTACGCTACTGCTGACACTTCTACTACTGTTACTGCTGCTGCCACCGCTACTGCTGACACTTCTACTGCTGTTACTGCTGCTGCTGACACACTTCTACTACTGTTACTGCTGCTGCTGCCACCGCTACTGCTGACACTTCTACTACTGTTACTGCTGCTGCTGCTACCGCTTACTGCTGACACTTCTACTACTGTTACTGCTGCTGCTACCGCTTACTGCTGACACTTCTACTGCTGTTACTGCTGCTGCTACCGCTACTGCTGACACTTCTACTACTGTTACTGCTGCTGGTGCTGCTACCGCTACTGCTGACACTTCTACTGCTGTTACTGCTGCTGTTGCTACCGCTACTGCTGACACTTCTACTACTGTTACTGCTGTTGCCACCGCTACTGCTGACACTTCTACTGCTGTTACTGCTGCTGTTGCCACCGCCACTGCTGACACTTCTACTACTGTTACTGCTGCTGCTGACACTTCCGCTACTACTGTTACTGCTGCTGCTACCGCTACTGCTGACACTTCTACTACTGTTACTGCTGCTGCTACTGCCGCTACTGCTGACACTTCTACTGACACTTCCGCTACTGCTGACACTTCTACTGTTACTGCTGCTGCTGCTACTGCTGACACTTCTACTACTGTTACTGCTGCTGCTGCTACCGCTACTGCTGACACTTCTACTACTGTTACTGCTGCTGCTGCTACCGCTACTGCTGACACTTCTACTACTGTTACTGCTGCTGCTGCTACCGCTACTGCTGACACTTCTACTACTGTTACTGCTGCTGCTGCTACCGCTACTGCTGACACTTCTACTGCTGTTACTGCTGCTGCTGCTATCGCTACTGCTGACACTTCTACTGCTGTTACTGTTACTGCTGCTGCTGCTACCGCTACTGCTGACACTTCTACTGCTGTTACTGCTGCTGCTGCTACTGCTGACACTTCTACTACTGTTACTGCTGTTGCTGCTACTGCTGACACTTCTACTACTGTTACTGTTGCTGCTGCTACCGCTACTGCTGACACTTCTACTACTGTTACTGCTGCTGCTGCTACCGCTACTGCTAACACTTCTACTACTGTTACTGCTGCTGCTGCTACCGCTACTGCTGACACTTCTACTACTGTTACTGCTGCTGCTACCGCTACTGCTTACACTTCTACTGCTGCTGCTGCTACCGCTACTGCTGACACTTCTACTACTGTTACTGCTGCTGCTACCGCTACTGCTGACACTTCTACTGCTGTTACTGCTGCTGCTGCTACCGCTACTGCTGACACTTCTACTACTGTTACTGCTGCTGCTGCTACCGCTACTGCTGACACTTCTACTGCTGTTACTGCTGCTGCTGCTACCGCTACTGCTGACACTTCTACTGCTGTTACTGCTGCTGCTACCACTACTGCTGACACTTCTACTACTGTTACTGCTGCTGCTACCACTACTGCTGACACTTCTACTACTGTTACTGCTGCTGCTGCTACCGCTACTGCTGACACTTCTACTGCTGTTACTGCTACCACTACTGCTGACACTTCTACTACTGTTACTGCTGCTGCTACCACTACTGCTGACACTTCTACTACTGTTACTGCTGCTGCTACCACTACTGCTGACACTTCTACTACTGTTACTGCTGCTGCTACCACTACTGCTGACACTTCTACTACTGTTACTGCTGCTGCTACCGGTACCGCTACTGCTGACACTTCTACTACTGTTACTGCTGCTGCTGCTACTGCTGACACTTCTACTACTGTTACTGCTGCTGCTGCTACTGCTGACACTTCTACTACTGTTACTGTTGCTGCTGCTACCGCTACTGCTGACACTTCTACTGCTGTTAATGCTGCTGCTGCTACCGCTACTGCTGACACTTCTACTACTGTTACTGCTGCTGCTGCTACCGCTACTGCTGACACTTCTACTACTGTTACTGCTGCTGCTGCTGCTACCGCTACTGCTTACACTTCTACTGCTGTTACTGCTGCTGCTGCTGCTACCGCTACTGCTGACACTTCTACTACTGTTACTGCTGCTGCTACCGCTACTGCTGACACTTCTACTGCTGTTACTGCTGCTGCTGCTGCTACCGCTACTGTTGACACTTCTACTACTGTTACTGCTGCTGCTACCGCTACTCCTGACACTTCTACTACTGTTACTGCTGCTGCTACCGCTACTGCTGACACTTCTACTGCTGTTACTGCTGCTGCTACCGCTACTGCTGACACTTCTACTGCTGTTACTGCTGCTGCTACCGCTACTGCTGACACTTCTACTGCTGTTACTGCTGCTGCTGCTACCGCTACTGCTGACACTTCTACTGCTGTTACTGCTGCTGCTACCACTACTGCTGACACTTCTACTACTGTTACTGCTGCTGCTACCGGTACCGCTACTGCTGACACTTCTACTACTGTTACTGCTGCTGCTGCTACTGCTGACACTTCTACTACTGTTACTGCTGCTGCTGCTACTGCTGACACTTCTACTACTGTTACTGTTAATGCTGCTACCGCTACTGCTGACACTTCTACTGCTGTTAATGCTGCTGCTGCTACCGCTACTGCTGACACTTCTACTACTGTTACTGCTGCTGCTGCTACCGCTACTGCTGACTCTTCTACTACTGTTACTGCTGCTGCTGCTACCGCTACTGCTTACACCTCTACTGCTGTTACTGCTGCTGCTGCTACCGCTACTGCTGACACTTCTACTACTGTTACTGCTGCTGCTACCGCTACTGCTGACACTTCTACTGCTGTTACTGCTGCTGCTGCTGCTACCGCTACTGTTGACACTTCTACTACTGTTACTGCTGCTGCTACCGCTACTGCTGACACTTCTACTACTGTTACTGCTGCTGGTGCTGCTACCGCTACTGCTTACACTTCTACTGCTGTTACTGCTGCTGCTGCTACCGCTACTGCTGACACTTCTACTACTGTTACTGCTGCTGCTACCGCTACTGCTGACACTTCTACTGCTGTTACTGCTGCTGCTGCTGCTACCGCTACTGTTGACACTTCTACTACTGTTACTGCTGCTGCTGCTACCGCTACTGCTGACACTTCTACTACTGTTACTGCTGCTGCTGCTGCTACCGCTACTGCTTACACTTCTACTGCTGCTGCTACCGCTACTGCTGACACTTCTACTACTGTTACTGCTGCTGCTACCGCTACTGCTGACACTTCTACTGCTGTTACTGCTGCTGCTGCTACCGCTACTGCTGACACTTCTACCGCTGTTACTGTTGCTACCGCTACCACTACTGACACTTCTACCGCTGTTACTGCTGCTGCTGCTACCGCTACTGCTGACACTTCTACTGCTGTTACTGCTGCTGCTACCACTACTGCTGACACTTCTACTACTGTTACTGCTGCTGCTACCACTACTGCTGACACTTCTACTACTGTTACTGCTGCTGCTACCGGTACCGCTACTGCTGACACTTCTACTACTGTTACTGCTGCTGCTACTGCTGACACTTCTACTACTGTTACTGTTGCTGCTGCTACCGCTACTGCTGACACTTCTACTGCTGTTAATGCTGCTGCTGCTACCGCTACTGCTGACACTTCTACTACTGTTACTGCTGCTGCTGCTACCGCTACTGCTGACTCTTCTACTACTGTTACTGCTGCTGCTGCTGCTACCGCTACTGCTTACACCTACATTTACATTACATTTACATTACATTTAAGTCATTTAGCAGACGCTCTTATCCAGAGCGACTTACAAATTGGTGCATTCACCTTATGACCTCCAGTGGAACAGTAGTCCATCTAAATCTTTTCAGGGGAAGGGGGGGTGAGAGGGATTACTTTATCCTATCCTAGGTATTCCTTAAAGAGGTGGGGTTTCAGGTGTCTCCGGAAGGTGGTGATTGACTCCGCTGTCCTGGCGTCGTGAGGAGTTTGTTCCACCATTGGGGGCCAGAGCAGCGAACAGTTTTGACTGGGCTGAGCGGGAACTGTACTTCCTCAGTGGTAGGGAGGCGAGCAGGCCAGAGTGGATGACGCAGTGCCCTTGTTTGGGTGTAGGGCCTGATCAGAGCCTGGAGGTACTGAGGTGCCGTTCCCCTCACAGCTCCGTAGGCAAGCACCATGGTCTTGTAGCGGATGCGAGCTTCAACTGGAAGCCAGTGGAGGGAGCGGAGGAGCGGGGTGACGTGAGAGAACTTGGGAAGGTTGAACACCAGACGGGCTGCGGCGTTCTGGATGAGTTGTAGGGGTTTAATGGCACACCTCTACTGCTGTTACTGCTGCTGCTGCTACCGCTACTGCTGACACTTCTACTACTGTTACTGCTGCTGCTACCGCTACTGCTGACACTTCTACTGCTGTTACTGCTGCTGCTGCTGCTACCGCTACTGTTGACACTTCTACTACTGTTACTGCTGCTGCTACCGCTACTGCTGACACTTCTACTACTGTTACTGCTGCTGCTACCACTACTGCTGACACTTCTACTACTGTTACTGCTGCTGCTACCGGTACCGCTACTGCTGACACTTCTACTACTGTTACTGCTGCTGCTGCTACTGCTGACACTTCTACTACTGTTACTGCTGCTGCTGCTACTGCTGACACTTCTACTACTGTTACTGTTGCTGCTGCTACCGCTACTGCTGACACTTCTACTGCTGTTAATGCTGCTGCTGCTACCGCTACTGCTGACTCTTCTACTACTGTTACTGCTGCTGCTGCTGCTACCGCTACTGCTGACACTTCTACTACTGTTACTGCTGCTGCTACCGCTACTGCTGACACTTCTACTACTGTTACTGCTGCTGCTGCTACCGCTACTGCTGACTCTTCTACTACTGTTACTGCTGCTGCTGCTGCTACCGCTACTGCTGACACTTCTACTACTGTTACTGCTGCTGCTGCTACCGCTACTGCTGACACTTCTACTACTGTTACTGCTGCTGCTGCTGCTACCGCTACTGCTGACACCTCTACTGCTGTTACTGCTGCTGCTGCTACCGCTACTGCTGACACTTCTACTACTGTTACTGCTGCTGCTGCTACCGCTACTGCTGACACTTCTACTGCTGTTACTGCTGCTGCTGCTGCTACCGCTACTGTTGACACTTCTACTACTGTTACTGCTGCTGCTACCGGTACCGCTACTGCTGACACTTCTACTACTGTTACTGCTGCTGCTACCGCTACTGCTGACACTTCTACTACTGTTACTGCTGCTGCTACTGCCGCTACTGCTGACACTTCTACTACTGTTACTGCTGCTGCTGCTACCGCTACTGCTGACACTTCTACTGCTGTTACTGCTGCTGCTGCTGCCGCTACTGCTGACACTTCTACTACTGTTACTGCTGCTGCTGCTACCGCTACTGCTGACACTTCTACTACTGTTACTGCTGCTGCTACCGCTACTGCTGACACTTCTACTACTGTTACTGCTGCTGGTGCTGCTACCGCTACTGCTTACACTTCTACTGCTGTTACTGCTGCTGCTGCTACCGCTACTGCTGACACTTCTACTGCTGTTACTGCTGCTGCTACCGCTACTGCTGACACTTCTACTGCTGTTACTGCTGCTGCTGCTGCTACCGCTACTGTTGACACTTCTACTACTGTTACTGCTGCTGCTACCGCTACTGCTGACACTTCTACTACTGTTACTGCTGCTGCTACCGGTACCGCTACTGCTGACACTTCTACTACTGTTACTGCTGCTGCTACCGCTACTGCTGACACTTCTACTACTGTTACTGCTGCTGCTACTGCCGCTACTGCTGACACTTCTACTACTGTTACTGCTGCTGCTGCTACCGCTACTGCTGACACTTCTACTGCTGTTACTGCTGCTGCTGCTGCCGCTACTGCTGACACTTCTACTACTGTTACTGCTGCTGCTGCTACCGCTACTGCTGACAATTCTACTACTGTTACTGCTGCTGCTGCTACCGCTACTGCTGACACTTCTACTACTGTTACTGCTGCTGCTGCTACCGCTACTGCTGACAATTCTACTACTGTTACTGCTGCTGCTGCTACCGCTACTGCTGACACTTCTACTGCTGTTACTGCTGCTGCTGCTATCGCTACTGCTGACACTTCTACTGCTGTTACTGTTACTGCTGCTGCTGCTACCGCTACTGCTGACACTTCTACTACTGTTACTTCTGCTGCTGCTACCGCTACTGCTGACACTTCTACTGCTGTTACTGCTGCTGCTGCTACCGCTACTGCTGACACTTCTACTGCTGTTACTGCTGCTGCTGCTACCGCTACTGCTGACACTTCTACTACTGTTACTCCTGCTGCTGCTACCGCTACTGCTGACACTTCTACTACTGTTAGTGCTGCTGCTGCTGCTACCGCTACTGCTGACACTTCTACTGCTGTTACTGCTGCTGCTGCTACCGCTACTGCTGACACTTCTACTGCTGTTACTGCTTCTGCTACTCCTGTTACTGCTGCTGCTGCTACCGCTACTGCTGGCACTACTACTACTGTTACTGCTGCTGCTGCTACCGCTACTGCTGACACTTCTACTACTGTTACTGCTGCTGCTGCTACCGCTACTGCTGACACTTCTACTACTGTTACTGCTGCTGCTGCTACCCCTACTGTTGACACTTCTACTGCTACCGCTACTGCTGACACTTCTACTGCTACCGCTACTGCTGACACTTCTACTGCTACCGCTACTGCTGACACTCCTACTGCTGTTACTGCTGCTGCTACTGTTGCAACTGGTGTTACTGCTGCTGCTGCTGTTACTGCTGCTGCTGCTGTTACTGCTGCTGCTGCTGTTACTGCAACTGCTGGTACTGCTACTACTACTGCTACTGCTGTTACTGCTATTGCAGATGGCCTCACATATTCCACCCATCTTACAGATCTGTTTCAGTAATGTTCATGCGTACAGTCCAGCAGCAGAAAATCAAAAGATGATTGAGTGATAATAACTACAGGCTATACAGTCATCATTGCATTAGAGTGGTGGACGGCTTGTTAAACCAAGCAGAAGGGTTGAACCCAAGATATCTATCTATCTCCAATGTGAGGCAGGCTCTAATGGTGTCAAAGTCTATGAGTGTTACTCCTCCCAGAGCAGCACAGTGTGAGTGGCTAGTCAAGGTAAAACACTAGCGCTAAAGCTAATTACTGCCACCAGCCCAGTGAAGCAGAGTCTATCATCATATAGGAAAATGAAAGGGTCAAACAGAGTTATGGGCACACAAATAATTATCACACCTACAATATAGCAGTAGACATATAATAAACTGCTTGTGGTCAAAGTGATAGCCAGTGATATCAGTTATCCAATGTCCATAATCTACTGTAGGTTGTATCCTTTCGACTTTCCTACTCCCCCTTCTACACAGACACTCTAGAGTTTCACCATCCGTCTTTCCTCTCTAGGGAGACTTCCAGGAAGACCTTTATAAATAGACTTTATATATAGACTGTGAGTCTCGCCGCCATAACTACCGTGCGACATTGTGTGGTCTAAAGTATAATTAAACTGGTTGTTTGGATCCTGGATTGGATGAGCAGTGTTCCAGGACTTGCTGTATTGGTCATCACAGACACACCTATGCCTGCTAACAGTTCCATCTGAAAATGATCACTGCGCCTCCATGAGAATATCATGTTCATGTTGCTGTCTGAATCATCTCTTGTATTTATCTCAACTCAACTCCCTTGCTTCCAGACTATCATTTAGTTTGGTACAGCAGGGGTTAATATAAGCCTCAACATCTGTCTGTCCGACTGAAGCAATGTTTCACTTTTGAATACCGATCTCTGTAGTACCATACATCGAGTGAAATGTCCCCAGACACGATGAGACAACTTTTTCTGAGCTTGATGAAATCACCCATCAATCATGGACATATTCAAGTAAATGTCAATCGGAAAGAAGATCAAACAAAGGAAAATGCAGCTAGTGTACTTTCATCCCAGGCTCAATGTTTTGACTTAACTGAGTTATCTGAAGAACATTATCCAGCCTGCATAGCAACCATTTTGTTTAGAACTGACGACCAGTCATTTTGCATAGCAACTACGCAAAAATAATTAAGGACTGGGTCGCGTCTGTAGCCACATGACCAAAATAACTAACAACCAGATTTTGGTCCGGACTATATTGTATCTTCTGGTGGAAGAATGAAATTGTATGAATTTACTTATCAAAATAATGTTTTCAGGAAAATATGTAAATCATTGTTATTCTAATATGTTGGTAACAGTTTTATAAAGACCATAAGGTGAGGCAGAGCTGTATCATGAATACAGTCACAGGTAAATGGGTTGATGCCATCAAACCGAGCCAATATTTCCTCCAAAAGTGGCATTAGCACTTTTATGAAACGGATTTTCAACATATTCAAATAGTGATTGACATATTTTCATTAAAAACATTATTTTGATGAATTTATTCATATTATTTCATCCTTCCACGATATATTGTCCTGACACGAATCTAGGTTTGCCACCAAAGCCAGCTGGGTCGTTCGATTGATTGGTTCAGTTGTTCAAGTCTTTTTGTTTTAAATCTATGGACGAGACAAAGTCGTTCGTTCTAAATGTTCCGTTGCCATGATGGCTGATAACATTCTTATCCCATGCTTGCTAGCTAGTCAACTTTGACTAACACAATCACGTCAATCAGAGCAGCCAGAATAACAGCAAAGTAGCTGTTTAAGCTGTTTTATAGTGGTTGTTTTGGGACACATACATAACAATGAGCTAATGATCTGCAATTTTCGCCTGGCATAGAACATTTGATCTGTCGTCACTCCACCGATCAGAAGAGACAGCCAATTACACAGCTAACACAATCCCTTAAGACTGAAGTGGAAATGACAGCAAACTAGCTGCATTTCCTTTTTTTCTATTGACATGTCTTTGTTTAAATCCATAGAAATTATGCTGATTCCTGATTTCGACTGGCTGAGAAAAACTAGCAGCCTGTCTGTCTTGTCGCGAATCCTGACACGTTCATTACCATAGGACAGCTGGAGATCACATTTCAATATTAAGGCAGTTATCAGAGAGACAGACAGCAAGGTTATTACAAATATTCACTGTTGAAAACCATTTGCTAGTCTAAAAGAAATGGGAGATAATATCTAGATGCTTTTTATAGTGGAGATCAAGTTTATATATTGTCTGGCTGGGCTGATGAGATAGCCGTTGTATAATGCTTCACTATGGGACAGTCAAACCTGACAGACTGTGGACTGTATAGCCTCTTTACTTTTTTTTTTAGGACAGACACACTGTGCATTACCGAGAGTAACACTATTTTACAGAGAGGTGGAAATATGGCAATCATGTTGGAGGGTTACTCTGTGAGTGGCACTGCCCAGATCTCTGTCACCTTACCATGTCCACTTTAATTGTATTCCATTCAATTCTATTTCATTCCCGTTGTAGCACTCTTACAAAGTAATTGCTACAGAGAACTTTAACAAGAACTATAACCTTAACTTGCTTCACAGTGAAAATACAAAGTGGTAGGACAGGGGAAAATACAGGGCTCTTTCTGTTTTTCAATGTGTCTGACTCTTTTCTCATTCTCACTCCTTGTGTTGCACCTCATTCCCGTGCTGTTTCAGACTCTTGTTCCTTTCCTCTAAAGTTTGACTCCTTGTGTTGCACCTCATTCCCGTGCTGTTTCAGACCCTTGTTCCTTTCCTCTAAAGTTTGACTCCTTGTGTTGCACCTTTCCCGTGCTGTTTCAGACCCTTGTTCCTTTCCTCTAAAGTTTGACTCCTTGTGTTGCACCTCATTCCCGTGCTGTTTCAGACTCTTGTTCCTTTCCTCTAAAGGTTGACTCCTTGTGTTGCACCTCATTCCCGTGCTGTTTCAGACTCTTGTTCCTTTCCTCTAATGTTTGACTCCTTGTGTTGCACCTCATTCCCGTGCTGTTTCAAACTCTTGTTCCTTTCCTCTAAAGTTTGACTCCTTGTGTTGCACCTCATTCCCGTGCTGTTTCAGACTCTTGTTCCTTTCCTCTAAAGTTTGACTCCTTGCAAACGGAAGCGGTGGAAAGCTGCCTATGTGTGTGTGTCAAAATCATATCAAATCAAATGTTATTTGTCACATGTGTCAAATACAACAGGTGTAGACCTTACTGTGAAATGCTTACTTAAAAGCCCTTAACCAACATGCAGTTTTAAGAAAAATAAGTTCAGTTAAGAAAATATTTACTAAATAAATGAAGAAAAAATATATACTGTATATATATAAAGAAACACAATAAAATAACAATAACTAGGCTATATATACAGGGAGTACCGGTACAGAGTCAATGTGCGGGGGTACAGGTTAGTCGTGGTAATTGAGGTGATATGTATATGTAGGTAGGGGTAAAGTGATAATGCAGAGATAATAAACAGCGAGTAGCAGCAGCGTAAAAAAATGGGTGTGTTATTGTAAATAGTCCGGGTGGCCATTTGATTAACTGTTCAGCAGTCTTATGGCTTGGTGGTAGAAGCTGTTAAGGAAGGAGCATTTTGGACCTAGACTTGGTGCTCCGGTACCGCTTGCCGTGCGGTAGCAGAGAGAACAGTCTATGACTTGGGTGGCTGGACAATTTTTAGGGCCTTCCTCTGACACCACCTGGTATAGAGGTTGGATGGCAGGAAGCTTGGCCCCAGTGATACACTGGGCCGTACGTACTACCCTCTGTAGCGCCTTACGGTCAGATGCCGAGCAATTGCCATACCAGGCAGTGATGCAACCAGTCAGGAAGCTCTCGACGGTGCAGCTGTAGAACTTTTGGAGGATCTGAGGACCCATGCCAATAGGTGTGTGTGTGTGTGTGTGTGTGTGTGTGTGTGTGTGTGTGTGTGTGTGTGTGTGTGTGTGTGTGTGTGTGTGAGGTACTCCTCAGAGGTGGGTGAGGACTGTGAAAGGCCTCATTGTTGATGTCAGGGCAAGTCAGCATCAAAGGGTTGATTCATGTTCTGTAGGAGTCCCTCTCTCTAGACTCCCTGCCCCTGTACACCCACTGAGCCCAACTGTCTACCCCAGCACACAGTACAGAGCCACACACACGGCTCCACAGCCCGCTGAAGACAGCCGCACTCACCACAGTTTACTATTTCAGCTCTGAGCCAAAGGAACAATATTTTTAATGGAGGTGTAAACGCCCAAGAGAGGTTAGGGGGGCAGGGAGTTACATGGTGTGTGTGTGTGTGTGTGTGTGTGTGTGTGTGTGTGTGTGTGTGTGTGTGTGTGTGTGAGTGACCAGGCCTGGCTGTTCCATCCTGTTTGCTGAGGGATAGAGTGTGTGAGGGCCTTCAATCTTCTCTCTGAATCTTATTCAGGCAGCTGTTACACTGGCTCATTCTCCTCAGCCTCAAATGTGTTATTCATGACCAGCAACATTGAAAAAAAAACTAATATTTGAATAAAGACCTGAAGGAGATTTGATAACCTTTTTTTACTGTTTATTTCAGATGATATTTGCCTGGTATTACCCTGAGAATAAACAGGACATCTTATACTGTTTATTTCAGATGATATTTGCCTGGTAACCTGAGGAACATCTTATACTGTTTATTTCAGATTATATTTGCCCGGTATTACCCTGAGAATAAACAGGACATCTTATACTGTTTATTTCAGATGATATTTGCCCGGTATTACCCTGAGAATAAACAGGACATCTTATACTGTATATTTCATATGATATTTGCCCGGTATTACCCTGAGAATAAACAGGACATCTTATACTGTATATTTCAGATGATATTTACCTGGTATTACCCTGAGAATAAACAGGACATCTTATACTGTATATTTCAGATGATATTTGCCTGGTATTACCCTGAGAATGAACAGGACATCTTATACTGTATATTTCAAGGAATTCAACAGATTTTGTGCCAAACGTGTCTGCGTTATTGTAATGAGAGTCCCGGTGATGCAACCCTCCTGTCCCCTCTAGCCAGGGAGGAGGGCAGACTACAGGCCTTACTGACAGCTTTAATTACACAGCCACAACCCATTAGCTAGACCTGGGAGTGTGTGTGTGCTTGTGTGTGTCTGCGTATGTATGCGTATGTCTCTGTGTGTGTGTGTCTACATGTGTGTGTGTGTGTGTGTGCGTGTGTGTGAATGACTAAAGTCAGACACCAGGAGCTGCGCCTCCATGTCAAGAGGAGATTTAACAAGCTTTAATAACGAGCCTTAATGAGCTTAATTAGGCGTCATGTGATCTCCATGGAAACGCCGGAACCCTACGGAACCCGACTCTGGGTGTCTGAGGCCGTTTCAATAGGATTACTGAGGCTAATGTCACTGAGACACAACACAGAAAACAAACAGACCGCAGAGGAGAAGAGAAGAGGATGAAGAAGAGGGGATGAGAGAGGATGAGTAGGAAGACAGGGGGCTATGTCCCAACAGCACACGGACCTGGCTGAGGATAGGGAACATACCTACGGAGAGACAGGGAGGGGAGGACCAGAATAAACAGTAGGATTAGTGTCTCATTCCCTTTCTTCTCCACACCTTTCTCTATCCCACTGAAGACTATCCCACACAACCTGGCCGGGATGGCTGAATCATCCTCCTACACACCCCAGCGTTAATATAGCTCTCTTATCTTCTTCTATTCTCTCCTACAATTTGTCTCTCCCCTAACAATCTCCCTCCTCCTCACACTCTATCTCTTCTCTCCCCAGCAGAGGGAAGGGGGGAACAGATGGGATGATCATGCGGTGAGTACCAGAGGGTCATGTGGACAGGACAGGGACAATGACAGAGTGACTTTTCATACCACTGTGACATGGATTTACAATTCTTCCAGTGATCATAGCTATTCCATGCCACTAGTGTTAAGTGAAGTAGTTGACTAGCTAATCAGACGCGTGGCTTTCAGATCACTGACATCAGAAATATAACACAATGTCAGGGATACATATAGTTTTCGGTAGTTACAACAAAAGTAAATTTTTTATTTTATTTCACCTTTATTTAACCAGGTAGGCTAGTTGAGAACAAGTTCTCATTTGCAACTGCGACCTGGCCAAGATAAAGCATAGCAGTGTGAACAGACAACACAGAGTTACACATGGAGTAAACAATTAACAAGTCAATAACACAGTAGAAAAAAAAATGGGCAGTCTATATACAATGTGTGCAAAAGGCATGAGGAGGTAGGCGAATAATACAATTTTGCAGATTAACACTGGAGTGATAAATGATCAGATGGTCATGTACAGGTAGAGATATTGGTGTGCAAAAGAGCAGAAAAGTAAATAAATAAAAAATAAAAAAAACAGTATAAAAACAGTATGGGAATGAGGTAGGTGAAAATGGGTGGGCTATTTACCAATAGACTATGTACAGCTGCAGCGATCGGTTAGCTGCTCAGATAGCTGATGTTTGAAGTTGGTGAGGGAGATAAAAGTCTCCAACTTCAGCGATTTTTGCAGTTCGTTCCAGTCACAGGCAGCAGAGTACTGGAACGAAAGGCGGCCAAATGAGGTGTTGGCTTTAGGGATGATCAGTGAGATACACCTGCTGGAGCGCGTGCTACGGATGGGTGTTGCCATCGTGACCAGTGAACTGAGATAAGGCGGAGCTTTACCTAGCATGGACTTGTAGATGACCTGGAGCCAGTGGGTCTGGCGACGAATATGTAGCGAGGGCCAGCCGACTAGAGCATACAAGTCGCAGTGGTGGGTGGTATAAGGTGCTTTGGTGACAAAACGGATGGCACTGTGATAGACTGCATCCAGTTTGCTGAGTAGAGTGTTGGAAGCCATTTTGTAGATGACATCGCCGAAGTCGAGGATCGGTAGGATAGTCAGTTTTACTAGGGTAAGCTTGGCGGCGTGAGTGAAGGAGGCTTTGTTGCGGAATAGAAAGCTGACTCTTGATTTGATTTTCAATGTCCAATTATGAATTGGTAATGAGGTTTCCGACAAGTGGACAGACCAGTACTCACTCTGTTCAACTGCCCGACAGCAGCAGTGAGGGAGGTGGTTTCATGGTGGTTGCCTGTGCACAGCTTACCCCAGTTATACCCACACCACATGTTTAAGCAAAATATGAAATTTGCTCCAATTAAGATACATCAAGATAGGCAAAGCAGTTGACCCTGTCCATTAACAGTGACTGGAGTCAGATAAGGCCATGTGCCTCAAGGATTGTAATGCCTTTGAATGGATGGAAAGAAAGGCATAATGCCCTGGGGCCTTTGCTGAGCTTTTGATGCACTTTTAGATGATTATTATGACTATTGCGTAAAAACAATACCTAACAAAAAATAATAACACTTCTTTTCAGTAACATTTTTTATGAGGCTTTTCATAAAAGCTTTTTAAAGCCTACCCTGACTATAATTCACTGACACACAGGCATATCTGATGTAGGCATATCTGATGACCCTGTCTCTGACAAACCAGCCCCCAGAGAGGCTGCCAAACACAGATCCTCTTCCCAAGCAATGGATCATGGGATGTCAGCTGGGAGGTAGGTGCCAGGACACCGTCATGCACCCTGGGAGTTGCTGGGAAAGGAGAGGAGGGGGTTGAGAAGGGCAGGTGGATCGGGGAGATAATGACATAGGAGACTATACAGAGGTCAGTGAGGCCACCCAGGACAGAATGGGCATCATATGACCATTTTTGTAGATCTTACCATCCCCTTGATTTGAGGGGGTTTAGGGATGGTCCTTTTAAGGTGTCAAAGCAACCATTCTCCTCTATAACGTCTCCTCTGCCTATACCGTCTGCTCTTTCTTGATGTCTCCCCTCCATCTCTCCTCTCTCTCCTATCTATTGAGCGCAGCGCGGCGTCCTGCTGCTGTGGAATGAGGCAAAGGCCCATCATTATAAATCAGCCGGTTAAGAGGTATAAATATTGAAAGAGCTGCTCTGGATTCAAACTGGGCTCTCCATTAGGGGCCAGGACAAATGGCTGAGCACATGGCAACACAAAACAAATCAACACAACAAACTCTTTAGTGGCTGTATTCCTCCTTTCTCAGTTATCTCAGTATGTAACTCAAATTCCGTCAGACAAGGAGTTGAAATGTGTAATCCATATGTTTTATGTACTGATAAAACCCCCATGTATCATGTAAAATATCCCGACACGAATAACAAGATAAGGACAAAACATCTGGTTTATAAAACCACTATCTTTAATTGAAATCTGTCCGTTTCCCGGTTTCCCACATGGAAATAAAGCCTTCTCAGACAAATAAACAGATATAGGAAATAGTACAGATTATTATACTGTAAATCAGAACCATGAGATGAACATTGAGCCTGTGTTTTGTATTCTATACCTCAGCCTGATCTTTCATCACTCTCATCGTTTACACTCATAGTTTTCACCAGTTTTACCTGCTTCACCTGCTTTATATGCTTCACCTGCTTCATTTGAATTACCTTCTTCACCTGATTCATCTGCTTCATGCAATTAGGAGAAATGACTCTTTAATCCAAATAGACACTATTTTCCTAACCCTCCAGTCAGTCCACATAGACCAAGAGGAGAAACGTGTTGAAAAGAGGGTAGAGGGGGATAGTAGGGGAGGAGAGGGAGAGGAGAGGAGGAGAGGGGGAGGAGAGGAGGAGAGGAGGGGAGGATAGGGGGGTGGAGGATATGGCAGGAGGAGATGGGGTAGGAGAGGAGGAGAGGAGGAGGGGAGGATAGGGGGAGGAGGAGAGGAGAGGAGAGGAGAGGAGAGGAGAGGAGAGGAGAGGAGAGGAGAGGAGAGGAGAGGAGAGGAGAGGGTGTGTTCCTCTCATCCCGCTGTAGTCTCTGGCATAGGAGACAGAAAGCAGGTATCAGAGCTCTGGGAATGACAGAGTGAGAGAAATGAGGAGAAAAACAAAGCCACACAGCAGGAGACTGAGGGGTTGGTAGAGAGGGGAGTGAAGAGAGACTGATTAGTGGAAGGAAAAAAACATATGAAGACTTCAACAACACACACATTTTTTTTTGAATTCACATGAAAACACAATGGAGAAAACAACTGACAGATACACACACCTACAGTACACACACACACACACACACACACACACACACAAAGGCTTTTCATTTTGTTGCTGCCTGAGGGAGGTTGCTGTGCTCGTCTCTACATGTGATGTGATCTGGGTCTGATAGCATGCTCCTCGTCTTCAGGCTAGAGGAGGGGGCGATTAACGACAGTGTGTAGTGTGTGTAAGTGTGTGTAAGGCCTGATCATTACAGCGGCCAACTGGTGTAACACAATTACAGGGAATTGCAGAGAAACTGCTAATGTGCATGCAGCCAGCTCCGTCGGACAGATCAGGTATTGAGCTTTCTCTGTTTAATTCACTTTCCAGCACACATACTGGGTGCATTAGTTAGATTAGACCAGGGGGGGCTGGGGGGAGGATAGGGCTGGTTGGCTACAGCCAGGGCCAGGAAGATTTGTTTAGTTCAGCCTGTCAATTACAGGCCTGACCCTTACACTAAATGGCTGCTCATCCCGTGGGGGAAAAAGGGACAAGCGAGGAACTAAACAAAACCTAGACGTGATTGGTAAAGACACAGCCATTTGCCATGGGAGATAACTAGTGACATGTTGTGGAGCACATAGAGATCCTATTAGATTACGCATTAAGTATACTAATTCCTCATTCTATGGTAGAGCCAAACAAAAGTCACAATATCCAGCATGATGCCTCACAAATAAAACAGAGTGCTGCCAGATCAGCAGTTACAGTGAGCTCCAAAAGTATTGGGACAGTTATTTGGGGCTCTGTACTCCAGCACTTTGGATTTGAAATGATACAATGACTATGAGGTTCATGTGCAGACTGTCAGCTTTAATTTGAGGGTATTTTCATCCATATCGGATGGACCGTTTAGAAATGTTTGTACATAGTCCTATTTTAGGGGACCAAATGTATAATAAGTGTATTAAAGTTCTGTCATTTTGGCGTAGCTTTTATTGTAAATAAGAATATAATGTTTCTAAACACTTCGACATTAATGTGGATGCTACCATGATTATGGATAATCATGCTGAATCTTGAATAATGATGATTGAGAAAGTAACAGACGGACAAATATCTCACCCCCCAAAAAATGCTAACCCCCCTGTTATTGTAATGGTGAGAGGTTAGCATGTCTTGGGGGTATGATATAAAATGCTAACCCCCCTGTTATTGTAATGGTGAGAGGTTAGCATGTCTTGGGGGTATGATATAAAATTAGCATGTCTTGGGGGTACCCCCTGTTATTGTAATGGTGAGAGGTTAGCATGTCTTGGGGGTATGATATAAAATGCTAACCCCCCTGTTATTGTAATGGTGAGAGGTTAGCATGTCTTGGGGGTATGATAGTTGTGTGTCTGTAACTTTTTTACTCATCATTATTCACGATTCATTCAGGATTATCTGTAATCATGGTAACATCCATATTAAAAGTGTTAAAAATATATATTATATTCTTATTTACAATAAAAGTGAATCAAAATGACACTACATTATTTCCATTCATTTCTATTGGGCACAACTTAATCTGAAACATAATCAAAACAAACAGCAAATGCATCCAACAAGTTTGTAGAGTCACAAGCTTGATGTAATCATTGTGTGCTAGGAATACCAAATAAACTTTTCACTACTTTAATACACATATAAGTGAATTTGTCCTAATACTTTTGGTCACCTAAAATGGAGGCACTATGTACAAAAAGTGCTGTAATTTCTAAACGGTTCATCTGATATGGATGAAATTATCCTTAAATGAAAGATGACAGTCTGCACGTTAACCTCACAGCCATTGTATCATTTAAAATCCAAAGTGCTGGAGTACAGAGCCAAAACAACAAGAAATGTGTCGCTGTCCCAATACTTTTGGAGCTCACTGTATTTACAGTGTTGAAATTACCATATTAATGTTGCTACTAATGGGTGGTAGATACTCAGGAGAGATGAGTTGGAGAATATCATCTGACTAGCTGGTGGGAAAGGCCACATCCAATCCAATAGATGTATGGGTTAGAGATGTATACTGTCTATAATCTACTGCAGAACGCCACGTTGATACACAATACCATTGTATCATTTTCAAATGATCAAACTCTAATCTGCATATGGCCCATATTCTTTCCTGTCTTCTTTCAGGGAAGTTATTCCGCCGACTAAAGAAGTGGAAAAACAGATGAAAAACAAAGTTAGAACTTGCTAGCAATTATCATGTGGTAGAAGCTTTGAAACCCTCCCTACAATGTGTGTCCTTGCATCTGTGTAAAGCAATTACAGACGTTTTTCACCGAAGCTGAGACTTTCTACCTCAGGGGAGCGCGCTCCAACTGAAAGACATGGAGTATGGTGCTAGTTAGAGAATCATTATCAGCGTCTCCCAGAGATCCTAAAAGTAGAGCAGCAGTCTACTGCCGCAGCAGAAACAGCTCTGGATCCACAGCGTCTCAGTTTCCCCAGTAGCTAAGTGAAGAAGAAGAAACAAGTGGGTCTACGGTTTCCTGCGTAAACACCTCCCACTCATGTAAACAAACATAATCACAACAATATGGCCAAGGGTTTGTAATCTTATCACCAAAGTGAGTTGACTGAAATTTAAAGGCGGGGACCATTATTGTCGTTTGGCAGTTTATTTAATTAAAATGTCTGCCTCTCTCCCCTGGGAACACCCCTATACAAAGGTGCCACATTTGGGCCATGTTTCTAGGGTAAGAGCTTTTCTAAAAGAAACCATGCCTGCTACCCCTGACACTACACTTGCCCTCCCGTCACCATCCCCTCTTCTCAAATAGAAAGGAAGAAAAACGAGTGAGTGATCCAAAGAGAAAGAGAGAATAAAAAAGGAAGAGTTTGGTTAGACATGACTGGCAGTGAAGAGGGGACGTGGTGACGCTGATAGAGGTTAGACAGCTAGGCTACATCCCCTCTGTGTGAGACATCCATTACACTGTTGTCCTACCCCTGGTTCACCAGAGACCCACACGGTGTCTGTTTGTCTGTCAGGACTGTCCCAGACTGTCCATTCCAATCACACCGTCAGCAGCTTCAAGTCCTGTTGACTTTACAGGGCTGACCATTGACGCTCCCTGGACTTGACATGCACCATGGAAATTCCTGAAACCCTACACTGCATTCTGTCAAGTTCTTATTAAAACAAACTACAGGAGCAGAACCCAAATGGAAGCTTCAATGTAAATATTCAAGCTCGTGTTTTCTCATGCCCTCGTCTCTCATATTCAATCAATGGAGGAATCAAACTGCCAACAAGAAAAATGGCCCCCTAAAACTAAAAGCCGGTTTCCACAGGATGGAAACACAATAAGGCTCAGTTTTCCATACCCAACCATTCCCCAAAAGGACGAAGGGGAACAAACACATGCATATGATTCTGAGGAAATAAAAACCAACTCAAACCTTACTACAGATTCAGTTTTTTTCAACATTGTTGTGCTTTTTTTGTATACTTCATGTTCTTACTGGTCCTGTGTGGCTCACTTGGTAGTGCATGGCACTTGCAACTCCAGTGTTGTGGGTTCAATTCCCATGGGGGATGAGCACAGGAAATACAGTTTTTACAGCGGGTTGGTCAAAACAAGCATTGTGATTGGTTGAGACACATTCTAAGCCCTAATTTAAAAAATGGTTTAGCAGCACGGGTATGCCTATGATGCAAAAATTGGCATTTCGTTTTCTGTTCCATCTGAGAAACCCCTGCGCAAATCCACTGTCCCATCAGCCCAGCCAGCCAGTCAATTCATTAACTTGATCTCCACCGGAAGAGGCATCTACATGATTTCCTCTTGCTTCTAGCCTAACATTTGGTTTGCAATAATGGGGGTTTGTAGAAACATTGCTGTCTGTCTCTCAACATTTGCAATGTAGTTTCAAAATTGAAATTCGATCTCCACTGTCCACTTGAGAATTAACGTGTCAGGACGAGACAGACATCTTTTCTCAGCCAGTCGAAATCATGAATCAGCATTTTTATGGATATATACAAAGGAATGTCAATCAAAAAAACAGGTCAGATGACATGAAGTGCAGCTAGTTTGCTGTCTTACCAGCTTCAGCTTGAAGTGATTGCGTTAGCTGTGTAGTTAGCTAGCTCATCTGAACAACAGTGTCTTGACGAGAGAGCACATTTTCTATGCCAGGCGAAATTGCGCCTCATTAGCTCATTGCTATGGATGTATCCAAAACAGCTTAAACAAACTCAAATGCTGCTACTTTGCTGTTTTCCTAGCTGCACTGTTAACCGTAGTTGGCTAGCTAGCAAACAAGGGGATAAGAAAGTTGCCCGCCAGCATTTAGAATGAACGACTGAGTCGCGTCCATAGATACAGAACAAAAAGATTTAATGACTGGGTCGCGTCTCTGGCAACCTACCCAATAGAATTATCGGCCAGCCGGCTTGGCTAGCAACCATAGATGTGTCGGGACAAGGCCTATATTTTTGTTGAGCGATGAAATAGTAGCCTTTGAATACATTTATCAAAATAAAGTTTTTATTTAATTGGTAACTCATTGTAGAAAAGCAATTGTACCCTTGAGGTTGTGCAAAATGACTGTAAACAGTTGTTTAGCACGCCCTCTCATGTACAATTGCTTTAATGAAAATGTATGCACTTACTACGGTAAATTGCTCTGGATAAGAGCATCTGCTAAATTACTAAAATGTTACAAAATATATTTTCATGAACAAAGCAGCCCAGAATAGTTGTGGATAACGTGTCTGTATCCTACTGGAGTTACGATGCGTCTGCCTGTTCAAATGGCCTCTTAAAGCCACACAGCTTAGAAGAAGCGGCTGTGCTATCTGTCTCCTTCCTCTCCTCCTCTTTCTAGTCTTCCTCTTTGGCCTGTCTCTGTGCTTTTGTTGGCGGAGGCCGTGCTCACTAGAGCCTAGCTGCACAATAAAGCATCTCACAGTGATAAAACACAGAAAATGTATCCGGCGGAAAGCTGGTAAGTTTTGCTGTAAAAACATAATGATTTAGTAATGTGTTCTTTTGCAAATGAGAGGAGTAAGGGAATGTGTACGCTGGCATTTATGCTGGAGGCTACCGGAGGAAACACCTCCGAAGACGCGTGACTTACACTGCACTGATTGACCCGTTCACATGGCAACCGTTGCCGTGGTGTGTGGCTCCCCCTCCATCTCTCTGTGATGCGGTGAGTACCCCCCCCCCAACTAATACCTGCCAGCTCGGCTTACCCTGTGTCAGCCTAAAAACCTGGGAACCCCTACTCTTTGTGTGTCACCAGTGAATTATCGGTTTCCGGTGCACATGTTACAACATAGCTACAGCAACCCATTATGGTGTATTGGTTTCCACTGGCGTGCTGGTCCTCCAACATATGTGTTACTGTATGGGGTCATGTTTTATAGGGGTCTGGACTTACAGGAATAAGCCCGTCATCTCATTTCATATCAATCATTTATTCCGTACACCAAACTTCTTCCTCTATAACAAGCCTCCTTATTATAAAATTCAATAGGGATGGATCGCTGGAGGCTTGTGAAAAATAACTGATCCAAATCTACACTAAAACAAAATGAACATTGTTTGGAAGCCATTCAAAAGTTTGATTTCTGTACGTTCCCTGCCTTGAAGCATTCCATAAAACCACAGCACAGCAAACCATCAGAAATGTCATCCTCAGACAGTCGAGACTCCATTCACAGTCCTCTTAGCCTTCGACATTCAAAACAGCCATTTGTGGTAGGTTCCGTTCCAGTATGATCATCACAACAACATTCATTATTCACCCTCTTCCTGCTCTCTATTTGATCAACCACTTCTGGACTGTTTATCCCATTCTACTCCCTAACTTAACCATTTCCATACTTTTCCACAGAGGATGAAACCAAATATGTGCTGCATATCTGTTTATCTGGGCCCTCTGTGTGCTGCCTCCCTGATGACCTACCATTTGAAGAAGGTCATAAAATATTGCACCAAAAATGTAATACATCCAATGCCCCCCCCCAGGGCTAGGGAGTAAAATAAGACTCTATGAGTCCCTTTAATTTGACAGACAACTTCAGATTTGATCAGTATTCTACACTTTGGTTCCTGACTGCATTTCTGAAGAGAAATACAGCATAGACAGCCTTTATTTAGAGAGCAGACAAACTGTAACTTCATGACAATGAGGTTCACAACAAGGATAAGGGGAGTCGTAGAGTAACCCTTCGCCATGGGGTTTCTGACTGGGCCCCTTTTAAATTAGCCCAGTGTAACTCTGCCTACCAGCTAGCTGCTTCAGCCACTGGGGACTGATCACAGAGACACACCAACACACAAACACATGCTGTACAAACACAGAAAAGTGCTGACACCCGAGAGCCACCTTGAGCTGAGAAATAATGGTGGGATTACAGTAACAAGCACCAAAGTGGAGAAAAGAGGTCAGAGTTTGGGGACGGGGTCCATCACACACACGTAGACAAGATACATTAAAAACACATTAAAGGGAAAAAGAAAGCGACACTGGGCAGAATATGCAGAGTAGCGGTTATTTACGTGGCTAGACCACTAATGACGAATTCTGAGAGCATTAGAGCATTATAAAACATCAAAACAAAAATAACAATTGATCATAATTCAAATATAATTATAAATGATTTCAATAACATTTATTTCTTAAGTGTTTAAGCGTCTTGACACACACAGTCGTCACTTTCTCTCTAAGTCAATAACCTGAGAGGGAGGAGAATCGATCCCGCACTCACCCACTGCACTGCAAACCAATGGCCTTGGCTTTAATTTAGCACCTCATTGAACAGACAGAGTAAGAAACAACAACATCACACATTGACATTTTGACAAACATTGAATGGGGCCCTGGTCATAATGGCCTGTTCTGTTTAAAGTATGTTTTGCAGCTCTGTAGATAACAGATAGAAGGAAAACGAGTGGAATTATGAGAAAGATTGATTTCCTGTGGATGAATGGCCTGGTATTTGTCATAGATTTATCTAGAGCAGACTATCCTTCCAGGGTCAGTTATTATCACACACACACACACACACACACACACACACACACACACACACTGTGTAAAACATATGCAGAAGTTCAGACAGTATTTAAAAAGGTCAGGGTTAAAAAGTGTGTGCGTGAGGGGGGAGGATCCCAGGGAAAACTGGTAAATGTTTAGCAGGACAGGTCTAAATCAACAGGTGGGAGTATAATCTCTGCTTCTGCAGTGGTTAATGTTGTCCAGAACCAGTCTCAGGGATTTAGGGGTGAGACACAGAGCTGTTATCTCCTTAGATAACCCAGAGACACCCCTACAACACACACCACCCCAAAATCCATCTACTCCTTCCTGGTAAGGATGGCCAAATATATAGGCCTAATGTAGCAGTGTTCTACCCACACTCCCCATTACTGCAACCCCTGCCTCATTTCCCGTTCCAGTTTAGACCATTAATTAGTGTAAGGGGACAAGAAGTAACCTTGCTCTTCTTGCATCCCTAGTCTGCCTCTATTGAGCTCTAATGTAGCAGAAACCACAAATTCTTGTGAGATCTTGTGGGGGATAGGGGAGGAGGAGAGGGAGGTAGGGAGGATAGAGGAGGAGAGGGAGGGACGGATGTAGGATAGGGGAGGAGGAGAGGGAGTGAGGGAGGAGAGGGAGGGAGGATAGAGGAGAGGGAGTGGAAGGGAGGGATGGAGGATAGAGGAGGAGGAGAGGGAGGATAGGGGAGGAGGAGAGGGGGAGGGAGGATAGGGGAGGAGGAGGGGAGGGAGGGATGGAGGATAGGGAGGGAGGATAGGGGAGGAGGAGGGGAGGGAGGGATGGGGGATAGGGGAGGAGGGAGAGGGAGGGATAGAGGATAGGGGAGGAGGAGAGGGAGGGAGGGATGGGGGATAGGGAAGGAGAAGGGGAGAAAGGATAGGGGAGGGAGGAGGAGAGGGAGGGAGGGATGGAGGATAGGGGAGTAGGAGAGGGAAGGATGGAGGATAGGGGAGGAGGAGAGGGAGGATAGGGGAGGAGGAGGAGGGAGGGATGGAGGATAGGGGAGGAGGAGAGGGAGGGAGGGATGGAGGATAGGGGAGGAGGAGAGGGAGGGAGGGATGGAGGATAGGGGAGGAGGAGAGGGAGGGAGGGGGATGGAGGATAGGGGAGGAGGAGGGGAGGGGGATGGAGGATAGGGGGAGGAGGAGAGGGAGGGAGGGATGGAGGATAGGGGAGGAGGAGAGGGAGGGAGGGATGGAGGATAGGGGAGGAGGAGAGGGAGGGAGGATAGGGGGAGGAGGAGGGGAGGGAGGGATGGAGGATAGGGGAGGAGGAGGGGGGGAGGGATGGAGGATAGGGGAGGAGGAGAGGGAGGATAGGGGAGGAGGAGAGGGGGAGGGAGGATAGGGGAGGAGGAGGGGAGGAGGAGGGGAGGGAGGGATGGAGGATAGGGAGGGAGGATAGGGGAGGAGGAGGGGAGGGAGGGATGGGGGATAGGGGAGGAGGGAGAGGGAGGGATGGAGGATAGGGGAGGAGGAGAGGGAGGGAGGGATGGGGGATAGGGAAGGAGAAGGGGAGAAAGGATAGGGAGGGAGGAGGAGAGGGAGGGAGGGATGGAGGATAGGGGAGTAGGAGAGGGAAGGATGGAGGATAGGGGAGGAGGAGAGGGAGGATAGGGGAGGAGGAGGGGAGGGAGGGATTGAGGATAGGGGAGGAGGAGAGGGAGGGAGGGAGGGATGGAGGATAGGGGGAGGAGGAGAGGGAGGGAGGGATGGAGGATAGGGGAGGAGGAGAGGGAGGGATGGAGGATAGGGGAGGAGGAGGGGGGGGGGATGGAGGATAGGGGAGGAGGAGAGGGAGGGAGGGATGGAGGATAGGGGAGGAGGAGAGGGAGGGAGGGATGGAGGATAGGGGAGGAGGAGAGGGAGGGAGGATAGGGGAGGAGGAGGGAGGGAGGGATGGAGGATAGGGGAGGAGGAGGGGGAGGGAGGGATGGAGGATAGGGGAGGAGGAGAGGGAGGGAGGATAGGGGAGGAGGAGGGGAGGGAGGGATGGAGGATAGGGGAGGAGGAGGGGGAGGGAGGGATGGAGGATAGGGGAGGAGGAGAGGGAGGGAGGGATGGAGGATAGGGGAGGAGGAGAGGGAGGCAGGATAGGGGAGGAGGAGGGGAAGGTCGGTCCCTCATTTAAAGTAGGTCCCCCATAAAAAAAGAGAATCACAAACATTTATCTGTGCTGGCCTTTCATTGGGTGCTTTAAGAGCCCAGGAATAACAGAGGGAGATGCTGACATACAGTACATACACCAAAGCACTACCAAGACTCATGCCTGTGTCTCCACGGACAACTCAGGAGATAACGTGTTAATGCTTAACAAAATACCAGGCAGTAAGATATATTAGTTATATGATGGATTAATGCTGTTTCTATTCTTCGAGGGGTTTTAACATTTGATTGAGTTGTGTTCCTCTAACAGTGTTCCACAGGGAAAGCAGCAAGCTTTAGCTCGCTGCACAAGAAGACATGGCAGTGCCCGGATTAATTAAAGGTTTAGCTTTGCCAATCAGTAGACAGCATAGATAGGAGCTCTCTAAGGAGGCAGGATTTCCATAGTGGTGGTGTACAGTATAGTACAGTACAGTAGGATGCAGACGATGCCTGCTGTGCTCCATTCTGTGTGGTGGTGGAGGTGTTGGATTAGTTAACACACCCATCAGCTCAGATCAGCCACCTCCTGCTGCTGCTGCTGTGAGCCACCCAGGTCTTTCTCATTTGCGCTGCATGACTTAGGACGACTTTATAATGACTTTAGCTCCAAAGAAAGATGGAGCTGTAGTTTTCTTGAAAGTAAAAAACCCTCCTCTCTCTTATAATGGGACACAAATCCATTTGTACTCACTGTAGGCCTAGATTCTGTATTCTGTGCAGTTTGGGGTCTGAGGTGCATAGCATGTATGGCATGGCACATAGTGGTGGTTTCTATTTCCCCATCTCCTGTAGCTCTGTGCCATGTCCCAATCTGTACAGTACTATAGCCTACAGATGCATTATCTTAATTTGACCCTGCTTCTCACAGCAGGAAATTAATCAATTATTTAAAAAGGACATTTTATGTAGGGGTTGATACATTTTTGTTAGGGCAAATCAAGTCTGACATTTTAAAGTGGAAATTACTAACTTTAGAAGCCTTTTCAAACTTTGCAGTTCCTGCCATGCAGGAAAATGATTTGCGACAACAGAGTGATCAGATTAAGATACTGAATCTGTACTGTAGTGTACCTGCTGGGGCAAGGCAGCACGGGGAGTCTGCAGGGAACGCCATTAAAGGACAGCAGGGAAATAACAGCCATACGACTGACTGGGCTGTTTGGTGATCATCAGCACTTTGGGATTTTTTGTAGTGTCTGCTGTATTCGTGTAACATCCGTGTGCCAGCAGCATTCCAATTCAGTCCCAAATCCCCCCCACTCTGCTTATTCTGTGTCCTAATCCTCTTAAAATAGGTAAACTAACATGCATAGCTACAGCATAGCTACAGGAGAGGACATCACTGTGATTTTCTAGTGTCTACTTACTGTGTGTGTCAGGTAGTAGGCCGAAGCAGTATTTCACCAGGTGAGGTATACAGTGGCTCAGGAACTGTTCCATAGTGTGTGTTGGAGTGTGAGACGAGTGTATGAGTTGACTCTATTGCATACAGTGGCTTGAGAAAGTATTCACCCCCTTGGCATGTTTCCTATTTTGTTGCCTTACAACCTGGAATTAAAATGTATTTTGGGGGAATTTGTATATTTGATTTACACAACATGCCTACCACTGAGTGTGGAGTGTTGCTTTAGCAGTATGCCTAGGGTCATTGTTCTGCTGGAAGGTGAACCTCTGTCCCAGTCTCAAATCTCTGGAAGACTGAAACAGGTTTCCCTCAAGAATTTCCCTGTATTTAGCGCTATCCATCATTCCTTCAATTCTTACCAATTTCCCAGTCCCTGCCGATGAAAAACATCCCCACAGCATGATGCTGCCACCACCATGCTTCACTGTGGGGATCGTGTTCTCGGGGTGATGAGAGGTGTTGGGTTTGCGATAGACATAGCGTTTTCCTTGATGGCCAAAAAGCTACATTTTTGTCTCATCTGACCAGAGTACCTTCTTCCATATGTTTGGGGAGTCTCCCACATGCCTTTTGGCGATCACCAAACGTGTTTGCATGTTTTTTTCTTTAAGCAATGGCTTTTTTTCTGGTCACTCTTCCGTAAAGCCCAGCTCTGTGGAGTGTTTGGCTTAAAGTGGTCCTGTGGACAGATACTCCACTCGCCGCTGTGGAGTTTTGCAGCTCCTTCAGGGTTATCTTTGGTCTCTTAGTTGCCTCTCTGATTAATGCCCTTCTTAGCTGGTCCGTAAGTTTTAGTGGGCGGCCCTCTCTTGGCAGGTTTGTTATGGTGCCATATTCTTTCCATTTTTTAATAATGGATTTAATGGTGCTCCGTGGGATGTACAAGGTTTAGGATATTTTTATAACCCAACCCTGATCTGTACTCCACAACTTTGTCTCTGACCTGTTTGGAGAGCTCCTTGGTCTTCATGGTGCCGCTTGCTTGGTGGTGCCCCTTGCTTTGTGGTGTTGCAGACTCTGGGGGCTTTCAGAACAGGTGTATATATACTGAGACACTCATGTGATTGCACACAGGTGGACTTTATTTAACTAATTATGTGACTTCTGAAGGTAATTGGTTGCACTAGATCTTATTTGGGGGCTTCACAGCAAAGAGGGCGAACACATGCACTTACCATGTTTCCATTTTTTACATTTTTTAATTTTTTAATTTCACTTCACCAATTTGGACTATTTTGTGTATGTCCGTTACGTGAAATCCAAATAAGAATCCATTTAAGTTACAGGTTGTAAATGCAAAAAAATGGGAAAAAAGCCAAGGGGAATGAATACTGTAGTACGAAGTCACTGTCAGTCAACTCATAAACAACAATGTGCCATACGTTAATGCCAAAACAGCTACAAACCGAAACAAAGACAAACAGTGATGCCGTCCATCCCATAACATATCATGTCAGCCATGTGTTTGCTTTAGCTAACTCCTCTTTTGTGTTTGTTGCAATGCTAACCATGCAGCCTATGACATATGACAAAAGGCTTGGCAAAAGCACATATATATTTACATGGCTAGTCACCTAACAAAAAAACATGCAATTCTGTAGCAACAAGCAACATTGAAAGCACACCGAAGATTCCATAAATCCAGTCTTTTACTTGCCCTTATAAGGTGATTTCCCCTGGCTGCTTTCCTGCTAAGGGCATGGAAAGATGGAAAAGCAACAGGACATTTGTGGTTGCACCCCAGTGGAGCCCATAGGGAGAAGAAAGACAAATTAAAGGGCAGAGGATAGAGTGTGTACTTGTACTCACTCATGATGTGTCCTGTCAGTCCCTCTCCTTATAATGGCATGAGAAGGGCCACTTAATTGGAAATTACTTTTCCCTGCCTCTCTCTTTCTCTCCTTCTCCCTGTCTCTCCCATTCCCTCTCTCCCTCTTGTCCTCCATTTCTCTCACCTCTGATCATAATTGGCCTCTCCATGAGGAGTGGGGGCCATAGTACTCCCCTGAACCCACTCTCCTCTCCTCTCTTCTCCTCTCCTCTCCTTGTCTGGGATCCTTCAGTGTAATTACTGGGGTGTTAGCTGATTCACCCTCTGAATGTGAAATTACTGTGAATGTTACAAGCCACCAGCCACCTTAAATTGGGAGAGCCATTACCTGGCATTCACTTCAAAACAGAGGTGAGAACACAGGTAACCATCACCATCATCATCGTAATCATCATCCCTTATCCAAGCTGGTAGGTTGATTGAGAACAGGGGCTCTTTTTCAATGACCACTTTCAGTGACTTAATGCAGTCAAAAGTCAAAATGGAACACAGTACTCTGGAGATAGTAGTCAGACAGAATGATCGCTCACTGAGCTCTCTAATGCATTCTGTGTCACTCCAAACCCTGAGCACTCATGAAAACAAAGCCGCACACACACACACACACACACACACACACATTACACACAACACTTCAGCTGTGTATGTGATGTGAATGGGAGAGGCTTTCGCTCTCTGGGTGGTATTGAAGAGGAGTATCCGTTGTGCTGAAACAGAGGTCAGCCGTTCTGGCACAGGCCTGCTTGTCAAGTGCTGCTACTTGTGCTGGGCCCTGCTAATGCACTGCTAATAGAAGTGAATGTTGTACTGTGACGCTCTCCTGCAGTTTAGAGTGTCACTCTGCAGGGTGATTAATGACATTCTCCTTTCCTCTTCACTCTCTGTCAACCTCTCATCTTCTCTCTCTCCCTCTCAACTTCTACATCCTACTCTCTCTCCTCTTTGACTCTCACCCTCTCCAATCTTCCTCTCCCACCTTTCCTCTCTCCTCTCTACTGTATCTCCTCTCCCCTCCCTCCACCCCCCCAACCCTCCCTCTCTCCTCTCTACTGTATCTCTGCTCCCTCCCTCCCTCCCCCTCCCTCCCTCCCTCCCTCCTCTCTACTGTATCTCTGCTCCCCTCCCTCCCTCCCGCCTTCCCTCCCTCCCTCCAGCCTTCCCTCCCTCCCTCCCTCCCTCCCTCCCTCCCTCCCTCCCTCCCTCCCTCCCTCCCTCCCTCCCTCTCCTCTCTACTGTATCCCCCCCAACCCTCCCCTCTCTCCTCTCTACTGTATCTCTGCTCCCCTCCATCCCTCCCCTCTCTCCTCTCTACTGTATCTCTGCTCCCTCCCTCCCTCCCTCCCTCCCTCCCTCCCTCCCTCCCTCCCTCCCTCCCTCCTCTCTACTGTATCTCTGCTCCCTCCCTCCCTCCTTCCCTCCCTCCCTCCCGCCTTCCTCCCTCCCTCCAGCCTTCCCTCCCTCCCTCCCTCCTTCCCTCCCTCCCTCCCCCTCCCTCCCTCCCTCCCTCCCTCCCTCCCTCCCTCCCTCCCTCCCTCCCTCCCTCTCCTCTCTACTGTATCCCCCCCAACCCTCCCCTCTCCCCTCTCTATTGTATCTCTGCTCCCCTCCATCCCTCCCCTCTCTCCTCTCTACTGTATCTCTGCTCCCCTCCCTCCCTCCCTCCCTCCCTCCCTCCCCTCTCTATTGTATCTCTGCTCCCCTCCATCCCTCCCCTCTCTCCTCTCTACTGTATCTCTGCTCCCCTCCCTCCCTCCCGCCTTCCCTCCCTCCCTCCATCCTTCCCTCCCTCCTTCCCTCCCTCCCTCCCTCCCTGCCTCCCTCCCTCCCTCCCTCTCCTCTCTACTGTATCCCCCCCAACCCTCCCCTCTCCCTCTCTATTGTATCTCTGCTCCCCTCCATCCCTCCCCTCTCCTCTCTACTGTATCTCTGCTCCCCTCCCTCCCCCTCCCTCCCTCCCTCCCTCCCTCCCTCCCTCCCTCCCTCCCCTCTCTACTGTATCTCTGCTCCCCTCCATCCCTCCCTCTCTCCTCTCTACTGTATCTCTGCTCCCCTCCCTCCCTCCCTCCCCCTCCCTCCCTCCCTCCCTCCCTCCCCTCTCTATTGTATCTCTGCTCCCCTCCATCCCTCCCCTCCTCCTCTCTACTGTATCTCTGCTCCCTCCCTCCCTCCCTCCCTCCCTCCTCTCTACTGTATCTCTGCTCCCCTCCCTCCCTCCCTCCCTCCTTCCTCCCTCCCTCCCTCCCTCCCTCCTTCCCTCCCTCCCTCCCTCCCTCCCTCCCTCTCCTCTCTACTGTATCTCCTCTCCCCTCCCTCCCTCCATCCCCCCCAACCCTCCCCTCTCTCCTCTCTACTGTATCTCTGCTCCCCTCCATCCCTCCCCCAACCCTCCCCTCCCCTCATCCCTCCCTCCCTCCCTCCTTCCCTCCCACCTTCCCTCCCTCCCTCTACTGTATCTCTGCTCCCCTCCCTCCCCCTCCCTCCCCTCTCTCCTCTCTACTGTATCTCTGCTCCCCCCCTTCCTCCCTCCCTCCCTCCCTCCTTCCCTGCCTCCTTCCCTCCCTCCCTCCCTCCTCCCCTCTTCTTTCTTTTGTATCTCGGTGAATAAGACAGACGACACACAGGATGTTGGGAGTCGTTACTGTGCCCATGATACAGTATCTAGCCGCATCTGCACAGCTGGAGATATCCGGATTCAACAGCACTGCTGCACACACATCCAGTGAAGTAACAGTCGTGTACCTTTTCCCACCAATAAAAATAGAAAGTGACGTCAGGTGTGGGGACACAAACACAGCAGTCTCTTTTCACAGTAATTATCACACTGAACCACACACTGTCTGGGGTAGAGCCAACAAACAGCATGTTCCTCTGACATCATCAGCCTGAGGAAAAGGCTCCGGGTGGCCATTTGTGATGACATACACAGTGTTGGGTTTTGCCCTTTGCCATCACCTATGTGTGAGTGCTTATGTTACTGAGTCTCATTTTCCCTCAATTAAATATGGGCTTTAAAGTATAAACTGTGTCATCTTGTCACATTCTGGGCATTGCCAAAAGGTCTTAGCGCTATGTAATTCACAAGCATTGCTCCACACACAATGTGCTCATTGTGCATACAGGCATCGTTTGTGAAATGACCGCAATGGCTGTAACCTTAGCAGCACCTCTGGGACCAGAGTTGCCAGGCAATGGGGGGAAACGGTTAGAGTAAAAATAATGATAGCAATAACATTCTCACTAACCTCTATTTTTTTACACACTTTCTGATCAATCTTGACATACGAGGGTGAGAGTGTGTGTGCCTCTGCATGTGTGGTTAGGCCTCCACACTAAGTTTCCCTTCACTTAAAAAATGACAAACTCTGTCTGGTAGTTTGAACAATATAGATTCCAGTAGCTTTTCTCTCCAATAAACAAAGCTCAGAAGACACACACTAAAAACTAGGGGGAAAGAGGGAGAGAGGGAGAGAGAGTGAGATACTCCATGGGTTGTGTTTAGTTAGATTGGGTTGATTTGATTAGGATCCCCATTAGCCGATGCCAATGGCAACTTTATAATACGGCTCTGTATAATACTGTAAGTTTCCTTGAATTTGTTCGGGACCTGGGAACTGTGAAATGACCTCTGGTGGTATAGTGGATTAAGTGCGTGTGTCATTTAGGCTTGGACGATATCCAGATTTCCATACTATCATACCATTCTTTTGCCATCCTGAGATTTACGCTATTGCCGGCATACCATACAGGGGTGCTAAAAATGAGCGAAAAAAAGCTCATTGAGCATCGATTACCAGAATGCTAAGAGAATTAGCACAAGTAATAGCTAAATCACATAGACGCTGTTAGCTAAATGCTAATTAGTGAAAAACGAGCATAATTTAATTGCAAAGACAGGCTAAAGCATAGCTAGTAGCTACCGAATGTCATGTTCGGTAAGTGTGGACATTTACAAGCGAAAGTGAAGGAGAGAAATTGTGCAACTGAAAAAATGTATGCATGCTTTTCTGAAGGAAGAGAAGCATGTGTACATGAAGCATAAGGGGAAAGTACGAAGAAAGGAAAAGACGCTAGTAGAGAAAACATGGCAGCTCATCCAGAGCTCTTGGACATCTCAAACACGGCAGAAAGACATTCTAAGACATCTGATGGCAAACATTTAGTAGTGAATTGCATACAGTGTAACTTTGTCACCTCATGCGCGTTGCGCAATAGAGACTCGCCGATAGATATAGAATGCAATGGACTCACCACCTCCAGCTTTCTCCTGTTGTGCTATTTACAAACAAACAGGTGACTGGCTCAACTTTTCAACAGAATCGGCAGACTGAATACACCCCTGATCACAGGCAAAAGCAGTTCACTATCATAGCAGTTAAATCGTTGTATAATTCCTTCTCGCATCTACGAACTGTCCTCCTCTCACCCTTTCTCTTCGATTGTGGACTTCAGTGCACAACACATCAGCTGGCTGTGACTAGGCGAAATAACCTTTCCAAGCCAAACCTTCATATCATGAATGCTAACCGCTACACACAGCCTACACCGTTGTCACTATATTAGCTAACATCAAGTCAACATAGCTACTAGAACTACTAAAACCGCTATAATCATGCAGTACAGTGTATAGTTAGCAAGCAGTTTAGTAGTTACACCGCCGGGCCCCGATGGCAATAAATTAATAAAACCAAAAGCTTACCTTGACTTGGAAGAGTTCCAGTGTTGGATAGCCATAGCCAGCTAGGTGACATAGCATCCCTCTCTGTTTGAGCCGGGTGTTTGAGTATGCTAAACTTGCTAGCTGGCTGCATTTTCTAGCTAAGTAAGTGAAAGTTAAAAAGAAAATGAAATATAGCTACAGTTTACATACGAATATAGTCGGAAGTTTACATACACCTTAGCCAAATACATTTAAACTCAGTTTTTCACAATTCCTGACATTTAATCAGAGTAAAAATTCCCTGATTTATGTCAGTTAGGATCACCACTTTATTTTAAGAATGTGAAATGTCAGAATAAAAGTAGAGAAATAATTTATTTCAGCTTTTATTTATTTCACACATCACATTCCCAGTGGGTCAGAAGAATACATACACTCAATTAGTATTTGGTAGCATTGCCTTTAAATTGTTTAACTAGGGGTCAAACGTTTCGGGTTGCCTTAAGCATAATTCCCACAATAAGTTGGGTGAATTTTGGCCCGTTCCTCCTGACAGAGCGGGTGTAACTGAGTCAGGTTTGTAGGCCTCTTTGCTCGCACTCGCTTTTTCAGTTCTGCCCCAAAAAAATTCTATAGGAGGTCAGGGCTTTGCGATGGCCAATCCAATATCTTGACTTTGTTGTCCTTAAGCCATTTTGCCTCAACTTAGAAAGTATGCTTGGGGTCATTGTCCATTTGGAAGAGCCATTTGCGACCAAGCTTTAACTTCCTGACTGATGATATTTCCACTTAATTTTCCTCCCTCATGACGCCATCTATTTTGGAAGTGCACCAGTCCCTCCTGCAGCAAAGCACCCCCACAACATGATGCTGCCAACCCCGTGTTTCACGGTTAGGATGGTGTTCTTCTGCTTGCAAGCCTCTCCATTTTTCCTCCAAAACATAACGATGGTCATTATGGCCAAACAGTTCTATTTTTGTTTCATCAGACCAGAGGACATTTCTCCAAAAAGTACGATCTTTGTCCCCATGTGCAGTTGAAAACCGTAGTCTGGCTTTTTTAGGGTGGTTTTGGAGCAGTGGCTTCTTCCTTGCTTAGCGGCCTTTCAGGTTATGTCAATACAGACTCGTTTTACTGTGGATATAGATACTTTTGTACCTGTTTCCTCTAGCATCTTCACAAGGTCCTTTGCTGTTCTGGGATTGATTTGCACCTTTCGCATCAAAGTACTTTAATCTCTAGGAGACAGAACACGTCTCCCTCCTGAGCGGTATGATGGCTGTGTGGTCCCATGATGTTTATACTTGCGTACTATTGTTTGTACAGATGAACGTGGTATCTTCAGGCGTTTGGAAATTGCTCCCAAGGATGAACCAGACTTGTGGAGGACTACAATTTGTTTTCTGAGGTCTTCGCTGATTTCTTTTGATTTTCCCATGATGTCCAGCAAAGAGGCACTGAGTTTGAAGGTAGGCCTTGAAATACATCCACAGGTACACCTCCAATTGACTCAAATTATATCAATTAGCCTATCAGAAGCTTCTAAAGCCATGACATCATTTTCTGGAATTTTCCAAGTTGTTTAAAGGCACAATCAACTTAGTGTATGTAATCTTCTGACCCACTGGAATTGTGATACAGTAAATTATAAGTGAAATAATCTGTCTGTAAACAATTGTTGGATAAATGACTTGTGTCATGCACAAAGTAGATGTCCTAACCGACTTGCCAAAACTATAGTTTGTTAATTAACAAGAAATTGGTGGAGTCGTTGAAAAACAAGTTTTAATGACTCCAACCTAAATGTATGCAAACTTCCGACTTCAACTGTATCTCTCTCTCTCTCTTCTCTCTCATTTTCGAATAAATTAATTTGTTCAAAACTGTTCAACTATTGTTTTTATCTCTCTTTTAGTCAACTACTCGCCATATTTTATGCACTGCAGTGCTAACTAGCTGTAGCTTATGCTTTCAGTACTAGATTAATTCTCTTGTCCTTTAATCGGGTGGACAACATGTCAGTTCATGGTGCAAGAGCTCTTATAGTTTGGAGAACATCCTCCAGAAGGAGTCATAATTACTGTGTAAGTCTATGGAAGGGGGTGAGAACCACGAGCCTCCTAGGTTTTGTATTGAAGTCAATGTACCCAGAGGAGGATGGAAATTAGCTGTCCTCCGGCTACACCATGGTGCTACTCTACAGAGTTCTGTTGATTCCACTGTAGACCTTAATTGCAAACAATGTTATTTGTTGACGTGAATATATTTAGTATAGTTTTATCTAAAATTGATCACCAAATACAATGCTCATAGTTTTAGAGATGTTCAGGACCAGTTTATTACTTGCCATCCCATTCTATACCTGACTGCAACTCTTTGTTTAATGTTGCAGTGATTTCGCTAGCTGTGGTTGCTGATGCGTATAGGGTCAAATCATCACCATACATCGACACACAGGCTTCGTTTAATGCCAGTGGCAGGTGATTGGTAAAAATAGAAAAAGAGTAGCGGGCCAAAAGTTCTGCCCTGTGGTATACCACACTTTAAATGTTTAACATTAGATAAACTTACATTAAGGAAAACCCTCTGTGTTATATTAGATAGATAGCTCTGAAACCACAATAAGGCAGAGGTTGAAAGGCCATAACACATACGGTTTTTCAACAACGGGTTATTATTTATTTGAACCAATAGACTGATAGGAGCAGTATGTATGTTGAGTGGCCTTCTCTATTAGCATCCGGCAAGTCTGTTGTTAATTTGTTTACAGACAAATAGCATTGTATTGGGTCAAACATATAATTTACAACAGTTTGCTAAGAGCTGGCAGCAGGCTGTTAGCAACACTTTCCTCTAGGCTCAGATTAAATATATGACAGATAGGAGTGGCTATAGAGTCAGCTACCATCCTCAGTAGCTTTCCATCTAAGTTGTCAATGCCAGGATGTTTGTCATTATTGATCAATAACAATATTTTTTCCACCTCTCCCACACTCTCTTGAAAAAATTCTAATTTACAATGCTTTTCTTTCATTATTTTTTTTATTTTTATGCATGACTACGATGGCTCACTGTTGTTGGCATTTCCTGCCCTTAGTTTGCCCACTTTGCCAATGAAGTAATCATTAAAATAGTTGGCAACATCAAATGGTCTTGTGATGGATAAGCCATCTGATTCGATGAAAGATGAGAGTTGAATTTGTCTTTCTGACCATAATTTAATTGAAAGTACTCCAAAGTGTTTTTTTTGTCATTCTTTATAAATCTTGGCTTCATAACAAAGTTTCATCTTCTTTTGGTTGAGTTTAGTCGCATAATTTCAACATTTTCAGTAAGTCAGCCAGTCAGACGTGCAGCCAGATTTATTAGCCATTCCTTTTGCCCCATCTCTTTCAACCATACAGTTTTTACATTCCTCATCAATCAATGGAGCCTTAAACGTCCTAACAGTCAGTTTCTTTACTGGTGCATGTTTATCAATAATTGGAAGAAGCAACTTCATAAAATAATCAAAAGCAGCGTCTGGATGCTCCTTATTAAAACCTTTTGTGACTAGGGGGCAGTATTTTCATTTTTGGAAAAAATAATGTACCCAAAGTAAATGGCATATTTTGTTAGGACAAGATGCTAGAATATGCATATAATTGACAGCTTAGGATAGAAAACACTCTAAAGTTTCCAAAACTGTAAAAATATTGTCTGTGAGTATAACAGAACTGATATTGCAGGCGAAAGCCTGAGAAAAATCCAATCCGGAAGTGCCTCGTGTTTTGAAAGCTCTGCGTTCCAATGCGTCCCTATTGAGCAGTGAATGGGCTATCAACCAGATTACTTTTTCTACGTATTCCCCAAGGTGTCTACAGCATTCTGACATAGTTTTACGCATTTATGTTGAAGAATACCCGTAAGTGGCTACATTGTGTAAGTGGTCACCTGATGGCTCTCAGAGTGACTCTCGCGTAAAATACAGAGGTAGCCATTATTCCAATCGGTCCTACTGAAAAACCAATTGTCCTGGTGGATATATTATCGAATAGATATTTGAAAAACACCTTGAAGATTGATTATAAACAACATTTTCCATGTTTCTGTCGATATTACGGAGCTAATTTAGATGATTTTTCGGTGTTTTCGTGACCGTAATTTCCTGTCGATTTCTCAGCCAAACGTGAAGAACAAACGGAGCTATTTCGCCTACAAAAATAATATTTTGGGAAAAAATGAACATTGGCTATCTAACTGGGAGTCTCGTGAGTGAAAACATCCGAAGATCATCAAAGGTAAACGATTTAATTTGATTGCTTTTCTGATTTCCGTGACCAAGTTACCTGCTGCTAGCTGGACAAAATGCTATGCTAGGCTATCGATAAACTTACACAAATGCTTGTCTAGCTTTGGCTGTAAAGCATATTTTGAAAATCTGAGATGACAGGATGATTAACAAAAGGCTAAGCTGTGTCTTAGTATATTTCACTTGTGATTTTCATGAATAGAAATATTTTCTAGTAATATTTATGTCCTTTGCGTTATGCTAATTAGTGCCAGTCGATGATTACGCTCCCGGATCCGGGATGGGGAGTCACTAGAGGTAACTAATTTACCACATGGTGACATCACCATGGAAGGCTAAAATTCCCTACCACCAAAACAAGCTGAAATGTCAGGCGGTCTTTATAAACGGCTCTTACACTAAAAGGGCATTATCATCATTTTCACAATTTCACATTATTATTCCAACCTAATAGTTTGGAAATATATATTTAAAACAAAGAAAAATCACGTTTGGACTGCACTGGGCCTTTAAGTTACAATTTCAGACAGTGGCCAATAGACATTTGTGGCTATTTGAGTATAATGTAGGCCCATCGGAGTGGCCTATTAACAAAACCAATGGAGCAAATGCCATAACATTTTCACATGGATTTAGATGTGGACTTCTATGACATTGCCTACAATAGCCAATATGTGGTGTTCAATATAGGTATACATTCCATGAGACTTTAAAAACATCTCTTTATAAATATAATAAATGATCTGTAACACAATTGGCCAAATAGCGGACTGGAAATTGCATTATAGAAACCACTTAACAACATTTAATTAATTGCTATCATTATTATTACCATACAGAGAATCATACAAAAAATGGATGCTAACCTCTGCCTTCAAGCCAGTCTCAAAATAGGACACTGCCCCTTTAAGATAAAACAACTGTTTACATGACTCTCTTTTCAAAGACAGTTAGAAGTACACATTTTGTGCTCTTGTAGGAAGCAGTCAATCCCCATTGCTATAACCAAACGAGTAACTCACTAACTAGCAAAGAATATCAACAAATGAGCACATGTGGCTACACGCGGCTCTGCTCTGTAATCCAAAATAGGCATTCTAGGTTACTCTTCAACGGAGGGTGATGGAAAAAATGCTGGTGCCCGTGAAATAGAACAAGGCTACTCCGATATGCTTCTCAACCTAAAACAAAATCCCCACTGCAGTTAGATGTGCTTTTCTGCATTGAACAAGACTGTTATTGTGTTGATTCAATACCACTTTCCACAGTTAAGATAAAATTGTATATGTTTAAAGCCAGTGTAAATTTTATTGAAGTTCAATCTCGTGCACCTCTGCGCAGGCTGGCAAATCTTCTGTGTGGGCCTGTTCCAGGAGCTGCACTTGGCCGTCCGCAGTTTAGAAGGAACATTGGTGGGGATTGAACTTGATCATAGTAAACATATTTTAGATCCCTAAATGGCCTTACATTTTGGGGGGTTTGATCGTTCTGGCGATCATAATAGAAATAGGCGTTCGAGGGGAGACCAGGGCTTTTGGCACTGCTAGGTTGCTACATAGTAGCCGACCAGCAGAGCTGAAGTGCTCCAGACCAGACACTGGGGGCTTGATTAATATGTGCTATTTTTAGCCCTTTCCTGGGTAGCTTATCAGTGCTAGACATAATATGGAAAAGAAGAAACAAAGCAACAACAACAAAAAACATTATTCAGCAGCCCATCAATCAGTTGGTGTGTGTGTGTGCTGTGGGGTTGAAGCTACGAACCCGTAGTTTGTCCTTGAACCTCAGGAACTTGACCACTATCTGCCTGGACCTGTTACTTGGGCCGGTGGTGGGTTTTCCAATCCTGTAGTCGTACTCCACCTCAATCTTCATGTGGCCCATCTTCAGTTTCTCAATGATCATTTCCCTCTCTTTGCGTCCAGGTTTCAGAACTGATGTCCTCTCTCAATGAATTACAGATTGTTGTCATCTTGCTGTTCTCCTGTTTAAACTAATCGAGCTGACCCTGGGAGAACTGTAAAATGTTCTTCAAGTCCTGGACCTCTCTGGTCAGATCGTCCATTCTTTTATTAGTTGACTCCACCAGTATTTGGACTTGATGCTATTTTCTTGTTGTTGTAACAACTGCTTGTCAAACTCTTTTTGTTTAAAAGATCCTTCACCTGTGATAGAGACACTACTGTCCTCAACAGTACTCCCACCAGCTTTGGTCCTTGTCATGGTAGCAACGTAGGCTACACTTTTACTCCACGCAGTTCCAGAACGGATAGGTCACAGGGCAGATGGAAACCACAACAAAAATCAGGGATTCAAACAGTCACACTCCCCGGACAATCCGTGGTCCTAGCCGCAAGGGCTGTGGGCTGTCTACAAGCTGCTAAGGAAATCTGGCTAACTTGAGAGCTAGCTAACGTTAGTTAGAAGCTAGTCTAACGTCTGCGTCAACAAGGGAACAATGAGCTACTTCTCTGGAGCAAAATAGACCTGCTATTCTTCCCTGTAACACAGTGAATGTCCCACACCTTAATGTGATGTTATATGTTGACAATTATTTGAAAATAAGTTCATTCATAGTCATTTTGAAAAAGAAAGACATGAGAAAGATGCATCTTTCAATGCATGTCACCGGAACTGCTACATGTGGAGAGCTACATGTGGAGAAGCAGTGAGGATCATTGCCTATGCACAGTGTCTGAAAAGGACAGAGGGGCTAAGCTGGCGTCAAACTGCTCTTCGTTATGAAGTATCTCATGTATCTAATAGGCCTTTAGTTTAAGTAATAATATAGTTAAATCTTGTTAACACATTTGACTTTTGGTTCTATATAATTGTGTAATTCCATACCTTAGTGACAGCAGGGTGTATGTGCTGGGATGTATTTGAAATAGGCCTATACATTGATTTAGCTATGCACTGTTTGGAGAACGATCCAAGATAAACCCTCTCTTCAACTGCCTCTTCTCGCTCATCCTCAGCTCATCTGCATATTCAAACAGTCCCAGAGTGATAGCTGGCCAGCTGGGAGTAGAGGGAGTGGGAGCCCTTCCAAACGGAAGATCCAGTCTACTCTCTCTCTCTTTCTCTCTCTATCACGCTCTCTCTCTGCTGGAATCAAGCTAGGGGGATTACCTTGTCAAGAGTACAGGTTCAAACATAGACTAATAAGAAGAAAAGCCCGTTTAAATTCACCATGAGGAGCTACCATCCCGAGAGTCTGTCCCATACTATCAACTATATCTTTCAAAAAATACCCGTGGCTTCCTTACACTCCTCACTATCTAAAAGAGAAAAGCACCCGGATACTGCTGTGCAGAGCAGGTGTGTCTGGGTAAGTGAGACACTGTAATCACCAAACGGGTGAGTCTTTCTGAGCTGAAGAGACTCTCCAGTGATTTGGAAATGTGCACAGGCAACTCATCAGTGTCCAAAAAAGGCAGGGCCATTAATTAGCCCCAAACAATGTTCTCCTGGCTTATTGACTTCTTAATGTACAGGGAACGACCTGGTTTGTGTTCCCACTCCAGTCAATGAGACAGGCCTCTCCGGGGTTCTGGAATGACCATTATGTCATCCTAGCCCTGCCCTTCAGAAATCAGAGCTGCACTGTATATCATCCTTCGTTTTCTCCTTTGCTCATTCCTCATTGACTATGTAGGAGACTGTGATCCCGGGGCTGGGACACAGGGCTGGGTATTGGGTTGAGGCTGAGAGCTGGGGCTAGGTCTGGGGCTGGTAGCTGCTGGGAGCTGAAGATGGGTCTGGAAGCTGGGGCTTGGGTTGGAGCTGGGGCCAGGACTGACTGAATGTGGGTTGATTTTCCCTGTATGGATCATCTGAAATGATGGTGTTGGGTCTGCAATTTGAAATGGCAGGCTACTCTTGGAATGAGCCAGAGCATGAAGGGCGAAAGAGTGACTTCCAAACCACTCGGGGAAAAAAATGTATCCTTCCTCCTCCAGCTGGGTCTGTGTTACTAAAGCCCTGAGTTCTGACTCAGAAAATGTGAAAAATCATTATTACATTATGTGTGCATGGATGTGTTTTGGATTTTCACATAGTACATGCACGATAGGAAAGAGGCCACCCACCTGCCTCCTGAGGAAAAAAACACACACATACAGGAATGCACATTCAATGCACCCTAGGGGATAGTTTTATACCCTTTTTTGTTTGACAGACAATCCAGCTATGTAGGGAGTCGATTTGGTAAATGGGTTTGGGTGTTCTACACTGCTATTTACTGTGTGATAACACCTTAAAAAGAAAACATAGTTTAATATACATATGTCTCTGTTCCTAATACTGTAATAAAATGTCAGACGGCATTAAAAGAATGATACAGGCCGACACAAAAAAAATCGGAAATGTATATTAAACCAATAATGCCTTCCAGTACTATTGTTGACCGATGACTCTAGCCTCAGCATTGTACCACTGTTCAGATAACAGCAGGTGAATAACCAAGGACAACAGATGCGAGGAGCAACTCTCCTGACGGATGAGGCAGTGATCTATAACCCCGAACTTCACCATCCTCTAAAAAGGAGTCAGTGAGGGAGGGAGGGAGGGAGGGAGGGAGGGAGGGAGGGAGGGGGAGGGAGACGGAAATGAAAGGTGATGAAAATCCACAACAATAGGAGGCAACATCATATGTCACAACTATATACTTTAGTATAAAAGTCTATGAGTGCATTAAAATCCAATGATAAGATTGATCTAACCCATTGTAGCAACAATATGATAAATGTGGGTAAAGCATATGACAAAAGATAAGCCCCCACAGGCAGTTATTAAACTGAATCTTTGCTGATGGGGTTAGAGTAATAAGTAAGTTAAATCAAAATATGTTCAATTGCTGTATTAAGCATACAATATAAGATGGCAGCCAGAGAAGCTTCACTATCAGATAAGTCTTTTTTTATAAAGTCTCATATAAAAGATATCCCGACCAGCGCACTGTGATCCTCACACAGGGTTGAAATCACAGTGTGTGAGAGAGAGAGAGAGAGAGAGAGCGAGGGAGAGAGAAATGGGATAAACACCAAATTGAGACTCAGCATGCAGAATTCTGCAAAAAATATCCTCAGTGTACAACGTAAAACACCAAATAATGCATGCAGACAGAATACCCACTAATTATCAAAATCCAGAAAAGAGCGTTAAATTCTAGAACCCCCTAAAAGGAAGCGATTCCCAAACCTTCCATAACAAAGCCATCACCTACAGAGAAATGAACCTGGAGAAGAGTCCCCTAAGCAAACTGGTCCTGGGGCTCTGTTCACAAACACAAACACACCCCACAGAGCCCCAGGACAGCAACGCAATTAGACCCAACCAAATCATGAGAAAACAAAAAGATAATTACTTGACACGTTGGAAAGAATTTACAAAAAAAATTGTGCAAACTAGAATGCGATTTGGCCCTGAACAGACAGTACCCAGTGGTAGAATACCTGACCACTGTGACTGACCCAAAATTAAGAAAATATTTGATTATGTACAGACTCAGTGAGCATAGCCTTGCTATTAAGAAAGGCCGCCGAAGGCAGACCTGGCTTTCAAGAGAAGACAAGCTATGTGCTCTCTGCCCACATAATGAGGTGGAAACTGAGCTGCACTTCCTAAACTCTTGCCAAATGTATGACCATATTAGAGACACATATTTCCTTTAGATTACACAGACCCACAAAGAATTCGAAAAACAAATCCAATTTTGATAAACTCCCATATCCACAATGTGCAATCACAGCAGCAAGATATGTGACCTGTTGCCACAAGGGCAATCAGTGAAGAACAAACAACCTATATTTATGTTCATTTATTTTCCCTTTTGTACTTCAGCTATTTGCACATCATTGCAACACTGTATATAGACATAATATGACATTTGTAATGTCTTTATTATTTTGGAACTTTTGTGAGTGTAATATTTACTGTACATTTTTTATTGTTTATTTCACTTTTGTTTATTATCTATGTCACTTGCTTTGGCAATGTAAACCATATGTTTCCCATTCCCCTTGAATTGAATTGAGAGCAAGAGAGAGAGAGACAGGGAAAACAAAGAAAAAGATTGTGATGATATGACTCAGGTGTAGCTTAAGCTTCCCAGTCTTTCATAATAAAACAACAACAAAACGGAGCAAAAATTGGTATGGTCAACCAAAACTATGCTTCATTGAAGCTGTGTCATTTTAATGCATAGCCTGACACATTTTAAAAACGTTGATATCCACCTCATTACAGTAGTCTACAAGAAACAGTAATTGGAGGGGGGGAATAGCCCAGTGCGTATGGTGTGCCATCATAGACATGACATTTTAGCTACATTTTTCCATTCCAAACTATTTGCGACTCTAGGCTTTTTTTCGTTGAGGGCATAAAGTGGCAAGTGTAGACCATTTATTTTGATGTAGGCTAACCATTATTTTTTGTTGCGAAAATCCAGCCTACAAATGATCTACTTTTTGATGGCATAGGCAGCACAACTGGCCATCCGGACAACACTCGGAACACTCAGCTCGAGCATTTTTCTGCATGCAGGTATGGCTATAAATTCGATAGTTTACCTTGAGAAGCTCCGATATCCACGAGGGCAATTAGAAAAAACAAAAATATGGTGATCATCTTCAATAAGTATCCCGCGACTCCTCTTCTTCCACTTCTAGCAGTTTGTCCACTGTACCCCATGACGAGGAGTCAAAAACTCCGCGATGAATCAAGTCCAGTGGCTATCAAATGCCGTTCCAAATCACCAGTCCTTGAAGCAGAGGCAATGGAAGCTTTCGGAGCCTCAAATGTAATGAATAGAAAGGGAGGAAAATTGATAGAGAATCAACAAATTCCAGGACTTCGGTGAAACAGTTTTGAAATACGACAGATATTACATTGGCTTTATATGAAGGTATGCATGAAAACCTCTGAAATTACCGTTTGCTCTGTTCACTTTAATATTGAACTGGTCTAGCTGAATCTATGGACCGATGTCTTTTTGATATGTAGTTCATGTTCCGAATCTGAAAATTCACAAAAGTCCTCCGTAACTGGCTCTACCGCGCTCCTCACTCCATCAAGCCAGAGTGTGCAACCTCAGTACCGAGTCTAGCGCACTGATCGACTTTAATCAGAGAAGGCTCCGTCTCTATACTCTGCCGCTTCAACCAATCCAAATACAACGGACTCCTGTCTGTGGATGCCATATCAAAACCCGGCCTGGCGCTTCGGAATGGATGATATTGATGGACTATAGACGGCTGAGTTGTTATAGCAACAAAACTGATGTGTGTGCAACTTTGGGGCAAAACAGACTGACTTGGCTTAGAATCAAAGGATTGTTGACAACATGTCAACTATATTTCCTTTCCCAATGTTTATTGAAAACGTAAATAGATTAGTGCATGAGCACTTGTTGGTTCTCAAATACATTATTACTGTTGTTGGTTAGCTAGCTAATACATTTTTGCCCTATTAGCATAGACATGACATGAGTCAAAACACCTCAAAGTAACAAATGATATCAATAACAAGATCTAGCTGAAAGAGACACCTCCCCACATGGTAGCATCTTTTCATTGTTGCTAGCTATCTGGTAATCCAGAGTCATAACAACAAATGGCTCGTTTATGTGACATTTTCAGGCAACCAGTTTGTAGGAGTGTGTGGAGTTATTGATAAGCATTAGTATACCATCAATTATTTCCCATGCTATGATTTTTGAAAATTCCCCAAAATGTTCACAAATTGGTATGGATATATCGTAAAGAATAGACTGCGGACATTGAAATTGACCCTAACATTTTTGGTGATGTAGAGGTAGCCGAATCAGTCAGTTTTGAATTTAAATATATGGCATTTAATAGTTCTATTCTACCCTACAATAACTTTAATTTGTATTTGGCTATTACAATATATGTTGTAAAGGTTATTTGAGCATGAATATTGCTTACTGAGCAAATATAAGGCAACATCTATTTATACTGCTGTAAGGCCACAAATCAAATCAAACTGTTGAAATTCAATCAGGAAACACATTTTCTCTAACTGGCAGTTGTTCTTGTCACAGCCACACTCCTGATTCTCATTTAGACACAGTCATTAGGCCTAACATGCAGCAATGTCACAAGACCTGATCAATAATTACCACAGAGGGGCATGAATGAGTCTCAACACCCTTGGCCTTGTCTGACTCCTTCAGTCCCTGCTCCCACATAGTCTGACCTACAGGAGAAGATACATAAATGGATTCTGCACAACAAGCTCCATATCTCATTGACATTGAATGTGTCTATTGAAATAACGATGCAACCCTGGATGGAGGGAGATCAATATCATGGTGTGTTTACTTTTTGCCAATTACAGTAGGGAGCCTGCTTGAATAGACCAGTATAGTTGACATTTCTGGTACAGATCAATGCTGCTAAGCACTGTAACAGTTTTGTTTCCAGGGGCAACATATTGTATGAATGAACAATATCCTGGTTGGTTATATCAGAAAGCCGTACAAGTCATGGCCATAATGGATAGGCTGAAGAGAGTTGGAGAAGCAGGCGCAGAATTGGAAACAAGTAAAAGTGGGGTTTGGAGAGTTTATACAGGCACACATAGTTCTAGGCTTTGGGGATGTGATGATTCAGTCCGCAACCATTTTCAAAAATCACTGCACATCAATCAAGCTCTATGGAGTCTTACTTTTTTAGACATAACTTTGTTTTGTGAAGAGAGAAAATGGCAAAGACTTTATTGCATTTAGGGCAATACTTTTTCCATTAGAAAATGACATTTTTTATTTATTTTTATTTACTGCTGCTGAAAGATTATTTATGCGTGACATAATCTACACTACCAGGAATCTTTGTGATTAATGTGAAATGTGAAGTCGACAGTAGCTCTATGCCTAACCATTTGCAAATGTAAATCTAATTTAAGAAACGGGGTATTCTTATCACCTTCCCTCCATTTAAGGTGAATGAACAATGATGTCAATGGGTCGTTGTCAACTCACTGGCATTTCAATTTGAGTTATGAGATGCAGGAAATTGCTTTTTTTGCCATGGGAGAGACAAGCTGACTGGCATTATGGGGCTCCAAAATATCCATCCCTCAAATAGACTTCTTTTCAGAATCACTTTCAGTGTGGTGATTTGCCTAGTGATCCAGGTACTATAGGTCAATATTTTACTGTATGAACAGTAGTATACTGGGAAATGAAGCAGATGCCATTTCCATTTTTACATTACCACTCTATGAAAACCTGCTGCATTTGAATAATTGCAGTCAGTATTTTCATTGGACTCTAATTAGACATTAAAGGTCATACAGTTACATACATCTGTTGTTAATTCATGGGGAAAGGGCTAATGTTACTATTACAGTACTGTTTACATGGTAATTGCATATATATATATATATATATATATATATATATATATATAAAATAAACACACAGACTACTGTACTTTCTGCTAAATATTTCAAGTGCTTCAGCAGGTTGACGTTTATTGTCATGCGTCTTGTCCTGGAGGCAGAACTGAGCGATTTCCCTTTAGATAGGCCAGCTGCAAAGTCTTTTTTTTTTTTGTAATTCATTTAAGGTTAGGGTTAGGCATTAGAGTTAGCAGTGTGGTTAAGGTTAGGGTTAGGTTAAAAATCAGATTTTATGACTTTCTGGTTGTGATGCCTCCAGAACAAACCTGTGTAATTTAACTATTTTGTAACTACTTTGTAGTGATTAAAAATGATTATTCCATAATGATGTTGGCTATTAATGACCTCCTTGTAACTTCTAAGTAGATATAGTACCATGTAAATAGTGCACGGTTAAACATTGCTACCAAACTCTCTGCCAGATAGACTCATTAGCGCCCAGATGAAGCAGGCTACTCTTTCCTCCACTCGTATTAGTGTCAGATTTTAATTCATTAAAGGACAGTAAAAGTGTTGAATTTCCATTCTGGTGTTATTAATGGTGTGGTTGTTAATTAGAGAAGGAAGAAGGAGAGGGAGGCTGTGTGTTGTGGTAATCAGGCTGACCACACCACAGACTAAATTGTACAATAAACAGCAGCAGTCAGTATTATGTCTCTCTATAGCCCTGCTGATAGCCTACAGTAGTTAGGGAGAGTAATGTCCCCACACTGTTCAGGCTCTCAAAAACTTGAATATTCTCAGTGTCTCATCAAAGACTACTTAGGCTTGATGTTGCCATTTGCTTTTGGGACTCAGTATGAGGCATATGATGCCTTCAGAAGGTATGTATGCCACTTGACTTATTGTACTTATTCTTTTGTTGTGTTACAAACTGAATTCAAAATTGAGTAAACATTTTTTCTCACCCATCTACACAAAATACCCCTTAATGCCAAATAAAAACATGTTTTTAGATTTTTTTTTGCCAATGTTTTGAAAAAGACACAGAAATATCTAATTTACCTAAGTATTCACAGCCCTGAGTCAATACTTTGTAGAAGCACCGTTGGCAGCGATGACAGTTTTGAGTTTTTCTGGGTTAGTCTAAGAGATTTCCACACCTGGATTGTGCAATTTTTTCTTCAAGTTCTGCCAAATTGGTTGTTGATCATTGCTAGACAACCATTTTCAGGTCTTGCCATAGATTTTCTAGCAGATTTAAGACAAAACTGTAACTCGACCACTCTGGAGCATTCACTGTCTTCTTGGTAAGAAACTGGCCTTTAGGTGTTTTAGGCTATTGTACTGCTGAAAGGTGAAGTCATCTCCCACTGTCTGGTGGAAAGCAGACTGAACCAGGTTTTCCTCTAGGATTTTGCCTGTGCTTAACTCCATTCCATGTAACGGTTTTCTTCCTGGGAAGGAGAGGAGGACCAAAATGCAGCGTGGTTATTTATAAACATCTTTAATGAAAGATGAAAATGTGAACACTATACAAAATAAGAACCCGTGGAAAAACCGAAACAGTCCTAACTGGTGCAAAACACAAAGACAGGAACAACCACCCACAAGATACCTAAAGAATATGGCTGCCTAAATATGGTTCCCAATCAGAGACAACGATAAACACCTGCCTCTGATTGAGAACCACTCCAGGCAACCATAGACTTACCTAGAACACTCAACTGAACACAACCCCATAGACTACAAAACCCCTAGACAAAACAAGACACATAAATCACCCATGTCACACCCTGGCCTAACCAACATAATAAAGAAAACACAGAATACTAAGACCAGGGCGTGACATTCTGTTTCTTTTTATTCTGAAAAACTCCCCAGTCCTTAATGATTACAAGCATACTTATAACATGATGCAGCCACCACTATGCTTGAAAATATGGAGAGTGGTACGCAGTAATGTGTTGTATGGAATTCGCCCCAAATATAACACTTTGTAGAAAGGACATAAAGTTAATTGCTGTGCCACATTTTTTGCAGTATTACTTTAGTGCCTCACTTCCTTCTTTTCACTCAGTCAATTAGGTTAAAACTTCTTCAGGCTAGGGTCTATTTTTCTCCACTTCCTGTCTGACTGATGTGCCCAAAGTAAACTGCCTGTTACTCAGGCCCAGAAGCCAGGATATAGATGCAATTGGTACCATTGGATAGAGAACACTTTGATGTTTGTAGAAATATTAGAATAATGTATGAGACTATAACACAATTGATATGGTAGGAGGAAATCCAAAGAAAAACCAAACCAAATTTTATTTTTTGAGAGCCCATGCTCTGACATTGGAAAGCTATGGGGCATATTCAATTCCAGCTCCCAGATTCCAATTCCTATGGCTTCCACTAGATGTCAACAGTCTTTGTTCAAGTTTTCAGGCTTGTTTCTTCCCAAATGAGGAAGAATTTAGAGTTTTGGAACTGAGAGTCACAGTTGGAAATCAGTCTGTGTGCGCGCGACGAAGAGGAAATGCACCTGCTAATTTTACTTTCCTATTGAACATACTTCTTTTATAATGAAATATTATAGTTTAATTACATTTTAGGGTACCTGAAGATTAGATTGAAACATATTTTGACTTCTTTTAGCAAAGTTTAGCGGTAGCTTTTTGGATTCATTTCTCTGCATGTTGAATGAGTGGATTACTCAAATCGATGGCACCAACTAAACATACTTTTTGGGATATAAAGAAGGATTTTATCTAACAAAACGACCATGTATGTTGTAGCTGGGACCCTTTGGATTGCAAATCAGAGGAAGATTTTCAAAAAGTAAGTGAATATTTAATCGCTATTTGTGATTTTATGAAGCCTGTGCTGGTTGAAAAATATTTTGATGTGGGGCGCTGTCCTCAAACAATCGCATGGCATGTTTTCGCTGTAAAGCTTTTAACTGATATTAGACACTTGTATGTACCTAGATGTTTAATATCCATAATTTTTATGATTATTTATTTGAATTGCACGCCCTTCAATTTCACCCGAAAGTTGTCGACAGCTGTCCCGCTGGCGAGACGCCAAGCCCTAAGAAGTTTTTAATGTTATGAGGTAACAACAATGTTGTTGATCCATCCTCAGTTTTTTCCTATCAGAGCTATTAAACTCTATAAAAGTCACCATTGGCCTCATGGTGAAATCCCTGGGCGGTTTCCTTCCTCTCTGGCAAATGAGTTCAGAAGGACGCCTGTATCTTTGTAGTGACCATCCAAAGTGAAATTAATAACTTCCCCATGCTCAAAGAGATATTATACCAATAGTTGCCCTTCTTTGCGAGGCATTGTAAACCCTCACTGATGTTTGTGGTTGAATCTTTGTTTGAAATTCACTGCTCAACTGAGGGACCTTACCGATAATTGTATGTACAGAGATAAGAGATGAGGCAGTCATTAAAAAATTATGTTAAACACTAAACTTTTTTACTCCTGAAATGATTTAGGATTGCCATAAGAAAGGGGTTGATACTTATTGACTCAAGACATTTCAGCTTTTCATTTTTTATTTGTAGAAATTTCAAAAAACATTCCACTTTGACCTTACAGGGTAGTGTGTGTAGGCCAGTGATAAAACATCTGAATGGAATCAGTTATAATTTCAGGCTTTAACACAACAACATGTGGGGAAGGTATTGTGGTGTGGTAGGAATACTTTCTGAAGGCACTGTAATGGCGGCTGAGTAACCACGTTTCAATTCACAGTTTTTACGCGAGCAAAGTCATACCATATTTTTTAAAATCACGACAGCTGTGATGGGAACAGGAAGTATCGGTACAATTTTATAAATGCCGACATGGCAGGCTCTTTTTATGTTGCTAAAATTAATTATGAGAGAAATGGCAGCCGAAGCGCCTTTTTGGTCAAATATTGATATAATAACCATCCTCGAAGTAAACTTGGAGTAATGCGATGACATGGTGTGTGGGTCCTCCTAATATGACTCGGGAAAACATGCAGTTTAAATTAGGCTACAGATGAAATAAATGATGATGAACATCACAGGGTGGTGAAAGTGCAAGGTGATGAGCTTGATGCTCCTTTCCAATAAATATTGAGGGTCTTATTCTGGTGACATGATAATCGATGCTTGACTACCGTTTTGACAAATAAAAACATTCCCGCTCTTATCCATAATCTCATCATGTAGACTAGCCTACGAGAGAGAGAGAGAGAGAGAGAGAGAGAGAGAGAGACTGTCACGCCCTGACCATAGAGAGCCTTTTTATTCTCCATTTTGGTTAGGTCGGGGTGTGACTAGGGGAGTGTTCCTATCTAGGTGTTTTATTTCTATGTTGGCCTGGTAGGGTTCCCAATCAGAGGCAGCTGTTTATCGTTATCTCTGATTGGGTATCATATTTAGGCAGCCATTTCCCCACTGTGTTTTGTGGGATCTTGTTTCTGTGTAGTTGCCTGTGAGCACTGCATGAGCGGCACGTGTCGGTATTGTTTTTTTTTTGGTGTGCATTTCTCTCCAATAAATATGTGGAACCCAGATCACGTTGCAATTTGGTCCGAGTATGCTTCCGACGATCGTGACACAGCCTGATATAGTCTGCGCACAAAGCAGCAGTTCAGAGGTGATTTTTATTACTGTAAGCCACAGAGACACCATGACTGTCTACCGGTCGGTGACGACAGTATGTGCCACACTATAAAGCTGTTTTCGATGGCTTCAGCGCTACTTTAACTGCTGCCCTTGAAATCAATATTAAAGTGATTTGCGGCACCGTATGTGGCAAGGAATCATAACTTAATTTAGGCAGATAAAGATGCCATTTCACAGGGAGATAAAGTGCTGCATCATGGGATATGTGTTCTCCCCTGGCCTGCTCTCAGCTTCTCACTCGGCTTCACAGATTTACAGGCTCCTTTTTCCTGCCCCATAAAACTGCAAATCTGCTCACCAGGCGACACAGGAGAATGATAGTGGATTAATTTGTCAAGAAGCCTCCACTTATTTACAGTCCTCTTCCATTACCGTCGCTTTTCCTGTAAGACAAAAACGAGTGTCTGAATTCAAGATATGGATTTACCTGTCCATCACGACCGTGAGTCATCGTGAAAAACACACACAGCCAAAGACACTGCTGACCTACCTGTCTACATCTAGGACTGGTTAGTGTCACCTCAACAGCTTCACAGTGAGATTTACATAATAATTTACATTTTCCATAAAATGTTACTTCTTTAGAAACTGAAAATGAGTGTAATTAAGAATACAGTTATTTACTGACAATGTGCCAGACAGAGTCGGTAAATGAATGGTGAGATGTTTTGCGTTCACCAACCCAATATCTCTTTCTGAACTTGTTTACACAGGCAGCACAATTCTAATGTTTTCTACACTAGAAACCGCAGAAGGAAGTTATAACCCGTTCCACAATGGCCATGGTCGCACCTGTCGGTGGATTTCCTGACTGATCTTCCTCCTTCACAGGGTAACACCACGATCCTGGTCGTTGTGGATCGGTTTTCTAAGTCCTACCGTCTCCTCCCTTTGCCCGGTTTCCCTACGGCCCTACAGACTGCGGAGGCCCTGTTTACACACGTCTTCCGGCACTGGGGCGGCAGGGTAGCCTAGTGGTTAGAGTGTTGGACTAGTAACCGGAAGGTTGCAAGTTCAAATCCCCGAGCTGACAAGGTACAAATCTGTCATTCTGCCCCTGAACAGGCAGTTAACCCACTGACTTACCTAGTTAAATAATGTTTTTTTTTTTTTTAACTACGGGGTGCCTGAAGATATAGTGTCTGATCGGGGTCCCCAGTTCACGTCGAGGGTCTGGAGGGCGTTCATGGAACGTCTGGGGGTCTCGGTCAGCCTTACCTCAGGTTTTCACCCTGAGAGTAACGGGCAGGTGGAGAAAGTTAACCAGGATGTGGGCAGGTTTCTGAGGTCTTATTGCCAGGACCGGCCGAAGGAGTGGGCAGTGTTCGTGCCCTGGGCAGAGATGGCCCAGAACTCGCTCCGCCACTCCTCTGCTAACCTTTCTCCCTTCCCGTGTGTATTGGGGTATCTGCCAGTTCTGGCTCCTTGGCATCAGAGTCAGACCGAGGCTCCTGCGGTGGACGACTGGATCCAGTGCGCGAAGGAAACATGGGACGCCACCCAAATCAAATCAAATCAAATTTTATTTGTCACATACACATGGTTAGCAGATGTTAATGCGAGTGTAGCGAAATGCTTGTGCTTCTAGTTCCGACAATGCAGTAATAACCAACAAGTAATCTAGCTAACAATTCCAAAACTACTACCTTATAGACACAAGTGTAAGGGGATAAAGAATATGTACATAAAGATATATGAATGAGTGATGGTACAGAGCGGCATAGGCAAGATACAGTAGATGGTATTGAGTGCAGTATATACATATGAGATGAGTATGTAAACAAAGTGGCATAGTTAAAGTGGCTAGTGATACATGTATTACATAAATATGTAGTAGATGATATAGAGTACAGTATATACATATACATATGAGATGAATAATGTAGGGTATGTAACATTATATTAGGTAGCATTGTTTAAAGTGGCTAGTGATATATTTTACATAATTTCCCATCAATTCCCATTATTAAAGTGGCTGGAGTTGAGTCAGTGTGTTTGCAGCAGCCACTCAATGTTAGTGGTGGCTGTTTAACAGTCTGATGGCCTTGAGATAGAAGCTGTTTTTCAGTCTCAGCTTTTTTTGCATCCCAGCTTTGATGCACCTGTACTGACCTCGCCTTCTGGATGATAGCGGGGTGAACAGGCAGTGGCTCGGGTGGTTGTTGTCCTTGATGATCTTTATGGCCTTCCTGTGACATCGGGTGGTGTAGGTGTCCTGGAGGGCAGGTAGTTTGCCCCCGGTGATGCGTTGTGCAGACCTCACTACCCTCTGGAGAGCCTTACGGTTGTGGGCGGAGCAGTTGCCGTAACAGGCGGTGATACAGCCCGATAGAGAGCTCTCGATTGTGCATCTGTAGAAGTTTGTGAGTGCTTTAGGTGACAAGCCGAATTTCTTCAGCCTCCTGAGGTTGAAGAGGCGCTGCTGCGCCTTCTTCACGACGCTGTCAGTGTGGGTGGACCAATTCAGTTTGTCTGTGATGTGTATGCCGAGGAACTTAAAACTTACTACCCTCTCCACTACTGTTCCATCGATGTGGATAGGGGGGTGTTCCCTCTGCTGTTTCCTGAAGTCCACAATCATCTCCTTAGTTTTGTTGATGTTGAGTGTGAGGTTATTTTCCTGACACCACACTCCGAGGGCCCTCACCTCCTCCCTGTAGGCCGTCTCATCGTTGTTGGTAATCAAGCCTACCACTGTTGTGTTGTCCGCAAACTTGATGATTGAGTTGGAGGCGTGCATGGCCACGCAGTCGTGGGTGAACAGGGAGTACAGGAGAGGGCTCAGAACGCACCCTTGTGGGGCCCCAGTGTTGAGGATCAGCGGGTGGAAATGTTGTTGCCTACCCTCACCACCTGGGGGCGGCCCGTCAGGAACTTCAGTACCCAGTTGCACAGGGCGTGGTCAAGACCCAGGGTCTCGAGCTTGATGACGAGCTTGGAGGGCACTATGGTGTTAAATGCTGAGCTGTAGTCGATGAACAGCATTCTCACATAGGTATTCCTCTTGTCCAGATGGGTTAGGGCAGTGTGCAGTGTGGTTGAGATTGCATCGTCTGTGGACCTATTTGGGCGGTAAGCAAATTGGAGTGGGTCTAGGGTGTCAGGTAGGGTGGAGGTGATATGGTCCTTGACTAGTCTCTCAAAGCACTTCATGATGACGGAAGTGAGTGCTACGGGGCGGTAGTCGTTTAGCTCAGTTACCTTAGCATGGCCATCTTCAGCGCGCCATACTGCTCCAGAAAGTTGGCGCAGACCGTCACCGCAGTGAGGCCCCAGTGTACGCACCGGGGGACCGGGTCTGGCTCTCGACCCGGGGGACCGGGGGAGGGGGGGGGGCTACTGTCATGACTTCCGCCGAAGTCGGTCCCTCTCCTTGTTCGGGCGGTGTTCGACGTCACCGACCTTCTAGCCATCACTGATCCATTTTTCATTTTCCATTGGATTTGTCTTGTCTTCACACCTGGTTCCAATCTCATCAATTACATGTTGTGTATTTAACCCTCTGTTTCCCCTCATGTCCTTGTCGGAGATTGTTTGATTGTATGTATTGTGCAAGTCATGTGTTGGTGTGCGACGGGTTTTGTACCCACTTTTATTATCTTTTGTATATTTTGGTTTTTGGAGTTTTATGAGCACTTATTAAACGACTCCGTTTTTACCAAGTTCGTTCCCCTGCACCTGACTTCCCTGCCACCAACACGTACCCATTACAATTTCTCAAATGCCAAATCAGTCTATAACGAAACTGTCCCTGTTTGCAAATAATGAAATCTGAGACCTCATTAGGAATGGTACTGTACTTTGAAAAGTTAGGCCTACCTTTTCACACCAGATGGAGTAGGCCTATTGATGAAGAAAAATGTCAGCTTTAACTGCTGGCTACTCTTCTTCTGTTTCTTAACCCAATGAGAGAAGGCTACAACAAGTGTTTCCCAAAAAGCTGTCTGGATTTAAGCATATTCTATTGTACAGGAAGTGAATAGCTTAATCAATTGATAGTGACAGAATTAGATTAATTTCCAAGCAAAGTACATTTTTGTCTCCTTGGCTATAGAAGATTGTAGCTCAGCCTATGAATGTCAAAGAAATGAAACAATGATATACGCATTTGCGTCAGAGATACTTCTTTCCCGGGTATTTCACAGCTTGTTTCTACCATAAAGCATTGCGATTTGTTTTATTTTCTTCGAAATCTTAAACTAACAAGGGGTAGTAGGCTTGTGCTTTTTGCCATTTTCCTTAGTAAAGGGTAGGCATACCCTCTCATTCCCCCTCATTCGAGTCTTGGTTTTAACTTAACAGCCCTTCACTGACATGGAGGTAGGCTATTTAAAAGAGTGCATGGTGGGTTGAAATGAATTATGTCAACTCCAATGTTCCTACTTTCAGCACCATGAGCTGTCCATGTCCGATTGATTGTGCCACTTCAAGTTTCAGCACCACGGTGTAAGTTATTAGAATCTGGCTTGTTGTGATGTCAAAAACTCTGATAAATAGGCCTACATCATGGGCAAGAAACATATTGTTTTTAATCAAATCAATTACAGTGGGGCAAAAAAGTATTTAGTCAGCCACCAATTGTGCAAGTTCTCCCACTTAAAAAGATGAGAGATGCCTGTAATTTTCATCATAGGTACACTTCAACTGTAACAGACAAAATGAGAAAAGAAATCCAGAAAATGACATTGTAGGATTTTTAATTAATTTATTTGCTAATTATGGTGGAAAATAAGTATTTGGTCACCTACAAACAAGCAAGATTTCTGGCTCTCACAGACCTGTAACTTATTCTTTAAGAGGCTCCTCTGTCCTCCACTCGTTACCCGTATTAATGGCACCTGTTTGAACTTGTTATCAGTATAACAGACACCTGTCCACAACCTCAAACAGTCACACTCCAAACTCCACTATGGCCAAGACCAAAGAGCTGTCAAAGGACACCAGAAACAAAATTGTAGACCTGCACCAGGCTGGGAAGACTGCATCTGCAATAGGTAAGCAGCTCGGTTTGAAGAAATCAACTGTGGGAGCAATTATTAGGAAATGGAAGACATACAAGACCACTGATAATCTCCCTCGATCTAGGGCTCCACGCAAGATCTCACCCCGTGGGGTCAAAATGATCACAAAACCTAGTGAATGACCTGCGGAGAGCTGGGACCAAAGTAACAAAGCCTACCATCAGTAACACACTACGGACCTAGTGAATGACCTGCAGAGAGCTGGGACCAAAGTAACAAAGCCTACCATCAGTAACACACTACGCCGCCAGGGACTCAAATCCTGCAGTGCCAGACGTATCCCCCTACTTAAGCCATTACATGTCCAGGCCCGTCTGAAGTTTGCTAGAGAGCATTTGGATGATCCAGAAGAAGATTGGGAGAATATAATATGGTCAGATGAAACCAAAATATACCTTTTTGGTAAAAACTCAACTCGTCGTGTTTGGAGGACAAAGAATGCTGAGTTGCATCCAAAGAACACCATACCTACTGTGAAGCATGGGGGTGGAAACATCATGCTTTGGGGCTGTTTTTCTGCAAAGGGACCAGGACGACTGATCCGTGTAAAGGAAAGAATGAATGGGGCCATGTATCGTGAGATTTTGAGTGAAAACCTCCTTCCATCAGCAAGGGCATTGAAGATGAAACGTGGCTGGGTCTTTCAGCATGACAATGATCCCAAACACACCGCCCGGGCAACGGAGTGTCTTCGTAAGAAGCATTTCAAGGTCCTGGAGTGGCCTAGCCAGTCTCCAGATCTCAACCCCATAGAAAATCTTTGGAGGGAGTTGAAAGTCCGTGTTGCCCAGCAACAGCCCCAAAACATCACTGCTCTAGAGGAGATCTGCATGGAGGAATGGGCCAAAATACCAGCAACAGTGTGTGAAAACCTTGTGAAGACTTACAGAGAACGTTTGACCTCTGTCATTGCCAACAAAGGGTATAACAAAGGGTATAACAAAGTATTTAGATACACTTTTGTTATTGACCAAATACTTATTTTCCACCATAATTTGCAAATAAATTCATTAAAAGTCCTACAATGTCATTTTCTGGATTTTTTTATCTCATTTTGTCTGTCGTAGTTGAAGTGTACCTATGATGAAAATTACAGGCCTCTCTCGTCTTTTTAAGTGGGAGAACTTGCACAATTGGTGGCTGACTAAATACTTTTTTGCCCCACTGTGTACAGTAGTAGCAAGCTATCAAAGTTGACCTCCGGTCCTCCTTTCTAATCTCCTCATCTTCGCTCTCCTTCTCAAACTGACAGAACATAGGCTATAGGATAGTCCACCACAAGATAGTGATTTTTTTGGACTAGGCCTAATCAACAACAACAACAACAAAAAACGTTGACTCTCCTCCTGAACTGCCACCGTAGCCCTACATAGCACAGCCATTGGTTAGACAGCTCACAAAAACATTTTTGATCAGCAAGAGCAGAGCAGACCGGGGCTCAAGGTTGGAATATCCATTACAGGGTGTAATGCAGCCTAGTTTTATTTACACCATCCCAGCAGCCATCTCACAGATATAACTTTGCTCTATGCTTCTCCGAGCATGGACTTTGTAGCCTATAGGCTATGGATCATTTGATTGAGACCACACTAAATAGCCTATAGGCGTACTTGATATTGGGCGCCCAGCGAAGAATCAGAGATGAGGGGCGGCATCAGGCACACATCGATATATAGCCTAATAAGCAACTCATTCTAAAACACTGAGAAATATTGATAATTCATCAATTACAAATGACATGCCCTCACCTGGACAAGATTTAAAAATACTAAACCCTCCCCTTGACTGAAATTTAAAAAGCATAACCCTCCCCCATCTTCCTCCAGGTAAACATTTTGTACATTTTGATCCATCCCTGAAACAAATATCAGAATTGGACTGCCTCTGTAAATGCAGCCGATGCAGTGTAGTGTCTGGCCTCTTTCATGCAAAGTATTAAGATGAGTGATGAGTGGTGCCTGGGAAAGTCTTACTGCAATTTTATAAGAATTTTCTCTTTAGTGTATGTCACAACCATTCCATTGACTTATGCCTCTTCTGTCTCAGTGGTTGCAAACTAAGAGGTCTTTTCTTTACTCTCACTCCTCGTCCACAACTTTGTACTTTTACATGAATTGCTGCAAATAATTGGTTTTCTGGCATGATTAATATATTCTGCATAACCCAGTGAACCTCTTAAAGAGACTAAAGTCATTTGGTTTCTGAAAGGGTTAATAATGGCAGAGGGTTAATTTGATGTTATACTCCCCTGTGGGTTTGCCAGAACAAACTGGGCAGCTCACCACTTTACATACTGGAGAGAGAAGTAGGTTGGGCAAGGTAGATAGAGCTAAACTGGAAAATAGAGTATGCATTCATTTATTAGATAATGGTCAGGTTTTCTGTATTTTGGTACTGTACACATTGTCTGATAAATTAATGCATACGGTATGTATTTCATCCACACAATGTGTTGTTTGTTTCTGGTAAGGGACCACATGCAGTACCTTACTATTCTGCTCTTCACATGACGAGTACTCAGCTTGTCTCTTGGTATTTGTGCCTAATGGGCCTCCGTAGACCACCACTGTTGTTCTTCGGTGTCCAGTGAAGTAAGGCAGATGTTAACCCTAACTCCTAACCTCTGACCTTTCACCCTATTTCTCCTGTGAGCTCAGAGCCTATAGGAAGGTGGGAGGCAGTTTACTGTGCTGTGGCCCAGAAGCTCAGTGTCAGCACAAATTACACAAAGAAAAGAAGGAAGACTGTAGGGAACCAACATGGTCCTGAGGTTCAGCCTCAGTTCCTTAAGTGTGTTTTCACTGTCATATTCATGATATAATAGATGTCACACAGTATATTGTCATCTCAGTCGATGGCATCTCTTGTGGCATGCTGATAACAGTGTAAAGGCCATATAATTAGGAATTAGAATAGTCATTCAATAGGATCTCTGTGGTTAAGGCTCTGCTATGACAGAGGGTTTGAATAAAGTGCCCCCACCTACAGGTGAATAATAAGTCATAGTAATATATCAGTGATTCAATAGGTTGAAGGAAAATGTCAGCGTCATTGACATGAAGTTTACAGATTAAAGCAAGCAACTCAAGACGAGGATTGAGTCCAGGGTCTTAAAGAAGCTATTCTTTACATTTCCGCCCCAAGGCCGAACCTCATAAACGTGTTTAGTCCTCGAGTGACTCACTGTCACTCCTATTGCTGTACATAGAGGTGAAAGATGACAACCCTGTCACTGTTACAGTAGCCTGTGATACAATTGTAAGTCAGAAGGAAATCCTTTGTGTGATTCTGTGATCTATTATACCATTATAATCACCACAGAACACAACCTTTGAGGAAATGTTTGTATGTCTATGCATCCACCAAGCATTATATGACTCAGTACCATCGAAATGTATTGTTGGCCTTTCTAACAGTATGAAAGGTTTTGTTTATTTCTCGCCCATCCCGGCACACAAGGGCTAAAGAGAGCACAGAATCTCTGCTTGGCTCACTGTACTCCCCCGTAGACCTGTGAGAATACCACAAACACACACACACACACACACACACACACACACACACACAAAACACATACATAAACACTCTCACACACACATACACACGCAAATGCACGCATGCAAACACACACACAAACTACAACACACATAAACACACCCACATCATATATGTATGATCCCATTCATGGTGACCATACGTACAGTATATGACTTCCCTTTACCCTCCAAGAGCCCCTTCCTACCCTCCATGGGAATGATTTGGCCTTCTGTGGTAAACAGGCATTAATCACTGTTTGAGAGAGAATTGTCAGGGGGAGAGCCCCAGGCATCTGAGGAGGGTTGGTATGTGGGCATGTGTGGCAGGGAGATGTAGGGTGTAGGGCGTTGCTCCCCCTCCGGGAGGTGGACTGCACCAGCTGATGGGGTCAGTGTATCCACAACCTTGAGAAAGTGTGTCTAGGACACCGAGTGAGGAGGGAGGGAAGGATACTTCTATGGTCTGGAGGAATCCATCATTCTCCAACCCAATAATGGAGCAGCACAGACTTGTTTGACCAAGCACCAGTAGCTGGCAGTACACCATAAGCACTCTTATGTCCTGCTTTGAACTGCTGCCTGGGACAAACAATAATATGGTACTGAAATGGAACAATTCTGAATATGAATTAAATATCTTACATAACAATAGATAGAGGAACAAAGAAAATATACCTCAGACTGCTCAGAGCTTTCTCTGCTCTCGTTTAGTAAATATCACATCATTTAATTCTTATAAATCATTATTTGATTTCTACTTTCAAACGTTTCATGACAGTATGCAACATTATTCCATTTCTGACAGACACATTCAATTAGCCTCTAATAACTGTTTACATTCTTAAAATGAAAAGTGTCTCACCAAGAGCTAGTACTTGATAAGTACAAAAACACAACTGTCATGAGGAAGGTGTGTTGAATTGAATCAGAGCTTATTATTTATTTTTTAAACCTTTATTTAACTAGGCAAGTCAGTTAATAACAAATTCTTATTTACAATGACGGCCGAGCGAGGAACAGTGGGTTAACTGCCTTGTTCAGGGGCAGAACAACAGAATCGTTTGTCAGCTCGGGGATTCAATCCAGCAATCTTTGAGTTACTGGCTCAATGTTCTAACCACTAGGCTACTGGCAGTCCCACTAGGCTTCCTGCCACTACTTCTTGGGTTAACCTTTACTATCATGCTGCTGGAGGCTATGTCTCTGGTACAGTCCCCTGATCCTAAGACAATGGACCCCTGGCCTACAGGAAAAAACCCAGGCACTCAGACAGAGAGTATATAGGAGACATATGTCCCTCTTCTTTAAGTGGCCCTTTAAAAGGTATTGATGGTTTAAAGCAGCCAGTAAGTACGTAGGTGATCAATGAGTAGATCTGTGTCTGTGGGTCGTCATCGTACTGCTGCCTCATAAACAATGATATATTGTACAGATGGAGCCTGTCAGAGTGCTCCGATCCTCCCTCTATGGATTCCTGCAGTTCACTCTCGATTAGCTGAATTCATTCAATTTCAAATAATAAACCTTTCGATAGTCAATGAAGAGGCTTGATCTATTTTTTTTAAAGCCAAAGTTAAGCAATCTAAATCCCTGGATGTGCCATTGTGCACTGAACATTGCCTATTTTTGCTGAGGTGTGGAGTGGGGAAAACAACCAACGGTGTTACTGTGTGAACTGGCACTGCAGGAGAAAAGCTCGACTGATTGCAATCAGTAGATGTTTGATTGTAATTGTACAGGGAAAAATAGGTTTCTTAGTTAATATTTTTCCCTCTATTTGTCCATTGCTTATGTAATGACCTTGCAGAGCAATTTGGGGCATCTGAAGTATATAGGGTCACTGGTATGTCATTGATTGTAGGATAAATAGATATTGACTGGTATGCCATTGATTGTAGGATAAATAGATAGTGACTGGTATGTCATTAATTGTAAGATAAATAGATAGTGACTGGTATGTCATTGATTGTAGGCTAAATAGACAGTGATTGGTATGCCATTGATTGTAGGCTAAATAGACAGTGACTGGTATGTCATTAATTGTAGGATAAATAGATAGTGACTGGTATGTCATTGACTGTAGGCTAAATAGACAGTGACTGGTATGTCATTAATTGTAGGCTAAATAGATAGTGACTGGTATGTCATTGATTGTAGGATAAATAGATATTGACTGGTATGTCATTGATTGTAGGATAAATAGATAGTGACTGGTATGTCATTGATTGTAGGCTAAATAGACAGTGACTGGTATACCATTGATTGTAGGATAAATATATAGTGACTGGTATGTCATTGATTGTAGGATAAATATATAGTGACTGGTATGTCATTGATTGTAGGCTAAATAGACAGTGACTGGTATGTCATTGATTGTAGGATAAATATATAGTGACTGGTATGTCATTGATTGTAGGATAAATAGATAGTGACTGGTATGTCATTGATTGTAGGATAAATAGATAGTGACTGGTATGTCATTGATTGTAGGATAAATAGATAGTGACTGGTATGTCATTGATTGTGGGATAAATAGTCAAATACAGTATGTAGATTTTTGATGGTTTATTATGACTATGAATTCAAAAAATAAGACTAAAGTATGATCTTTGTTCCCAGTAATATGATGTTAGTTGCCATCTATGGTTTTACCTATTTAATTTCTTTACCATTTGGACCTATTTTCCTAAATTGTACAGAAGTTATTGTTGCATGACTGCCTTTTTCACACCCTGATCTGTTTCACCTGTCTTTGTGATTGTCTCCACCCCCCTCCAGGTGTCACCCATCTTCCGCATTATCCCCTGTGTATTTATACCTGTGTTCTCTGTTGGTCTGTTGCCAGTTTGTCTTGTTTTGTCAAGTCAACCAGCGTTTTTGTGTCTCAGCTCCTTCTTTTCCCAGTCTCTCTTTTTCTCGCCCTCTTGGTTTTGCCCCTTGCCTGTCCAGACTCTGAGCCCGCCTGCCTGCCCCTGACCCTGAACCTGCCTGCCGACCTGTACCTTCGCCCTACCTCTGGTTTATTGACCCCTGCCGGCCTTGACCTGTCTATTGTCTGCCCCCGTTGGATCTTTAAACCATTGTTAATTCGACGTTGTCTGCATCTGGGTCTTGTCTTTTTCAGTTCTACTTACTTTTACTGCTCAAAATTCTGCATTTTGTTTTTACGAACAACTGAGTATGCACTATGCACACCATCATGCTCTCACTTACCTCCACTCAGAGCCATATAGATATGACTCTGCTCCACTTATTCCATACCTCTGGCATTCATTAATAGCTTTAAAGCAGCCTGACTGTCATTGTAGCCTACTCAGTCTGGCAGGAATAAACACGGAAATCCAAATTCCTGGCAGGTTTGGAGGGAGAAAAGCTTAACATAATGTACTGAGGCATTAGTGCTCTCCACTTTCTGGGAGACACTTTCATCCCTCTCTTTGGAACTCAACCCTCTCGTTCTTTGTTAGGGGTGTGAGTTTCAGTAATGTTTGTAATTGACACTACACAGCCAGCCATGTTTGTACATCCAGTGCATAAATTCCTGACTAGAGAGGACTATGTGGTGATATATGGGCAGGATATCAGAAGCTGTCTGTTAACGATGATTTATGATGGTTTCAGGAGGAGGCTGTGAGGCCTGTGGTAATGCAGCCGCTAGTCACAATGCTACTGTAAACACAGCTTAGGAACCCTAACGAAGACCTCACACTAGAACCCAACACACTCACACACATTCCTCTATATGAACCTGTCCATCTAACCTACAGTATCTTACTTAGTACAGCAGAATATACTATATTTCTGTCCGAAGTAAAACTGTTGCTGCTGATGAAATAGATTAATGAATATGTCAGAGAGAGAGAGAGAGAGAGAGAGAGAGAGAGAATAAGTATATTTTGTTGAATGAAAGTAGTAAATCAGGGTCACACAGCGTGATTCTTGGTATTCTTAAACAAATCTACTTTGAAACAATGGTATACACCTCACACACATGGTTATGGGCTTAAAAAAAGAAGACACCTGAACCATGTCAGATGTAGAGTTTGCATCCCAATATTACACTTGATATACATCACAGAAGACAAATATAACAAAACTGTTTCGCATATTGTATAAACGCTTAAAAAAAAAATATATATATATATATATATATATATATAATCTTTATTAATGATGAAATTATGAAAATATGAATAACATTCCACCCATGGGGCTAAAGAGGACTCTTTTGTTCATTGACTGCAGTAAAGGGCTACATTAATTAAGACCAAAAAGCTCATTTGTTTTCATGAATTTTTACGATATTG